>NW_027397138.1:3805896-3993612 GCF_003265705.2 Callorhinus ursinus
TTTCTTTCTTTCTTTCTTTCTTTCTTTCTTTCTTTCTTTCTTTCTTTTTCTTTCTTTCTTTCTTCTTTTTTTCAGAGAGAGAGGGGGATAAGGGCAGAGGAAGAGGGAGAGAACGAATCCTAAGCAGGCTCCATGTCCAGCACAGAGCCAGACATGGGGCTTGATCTCACGAGCCTGAAATCATGACCTGAGCCAAAATCAAGAGCCAGACGCTTAATGGACTGAGCCACTGAGGTGCCCCTATTTGTAGCTTTTCTGTTTGATATTTTTAATAGTTTCCATCTCTCTGTTATAATCCCCATTTTTAAATGTATGTTGTCAATCTTTTTTGTTAGAGGTCTTTTAGCATATTAATCATAATTAAAGTTGCTATCTTTGAGTTCTAACACCTGAATTTTCTCTAATCTGATTCTATTTATTACTATTGTCTTTGACAATAGTTCTTTTTTTTCTTGTTTTTTTGATCTGGTTCATAATTTCTTTTTATGATTGTTTTTATTTTTAAGTAATATCTACACCCAATGTGGCGCTTGAACTCACAACCCTAAGATCAAGAGTTGAGATCAAGAGTCACATGATCTACCAACTGAGGCAACCAGGTGGTCCTCATAATTTTTGATTGAATGTGCTACATCGTTTGTAGACAGTAGAGACTGGAGTAAATGCATTTATTCCTGGAAATAGACTTGTATCTTCTCAGGCTATTAGTGTTGGGGGTTGAGTCAATCTAGTCTTTAGTTCAACTGGGCTTCTGTTATATGGTTGCTATAGTTACTGATAGTATATCATAAGCTTCAAGTTCCTCCAGCAATGAACAGCCATTACCTTTATCTTACAGTGTGACCTGGAGTTCTAGGTTATTCCTTGTGCCTCAGTTCTACCTTCAGTTTTTAGGAGTCCCTATATGCTTACATTACAAGATTCTCTTTCCACACTCTTTTTCCTTTCCTCAGGGGTAGATTGCTATTGCTTGTTACCTGTTGCTAGGTTTTTTTGTGGGACAAGGGGATATTTTGATTTTCTGGACCAGTCTCCTCTTTAGCCAGACCTATGTGCCTGGGCTTTCAGGATAGGATATTTTTAGTATGCC
Source organism: Callorhinus ursinus (assembly GCF_003265705.2). Taxonomy (NCBI): domain Eukaryota; kingdom Metazoa; phylum Chordata; class Mammalia; order Carnivora; family Otariidae; genus Callorhinus; species Callorhinus ursinus. Next base: position 3,806,987 of record NW_027397138.1, read on the forward strand.
TCTCAATTCCACCATGGCAACCAGACTCTGTCTTGTGTCTGTGACAGGTATTGGGCAGAAGGGTTTCCTGACCCTCCCCTAAGGTAGCAGACTTCTGCTGTGTATTGGTGAAGGACCCTGGACACAAAGATTTTCCTTTCTCTCTCCTGGGGAAGACAACTTTGTTTCTACTCTTCACCAAGAAGGTTTCTGGTGGAAGGAAGGGAAGTGTCATATTCTTCCTTCAGAGGCAGATGGGTTTTGCTTCTGCCTCTTCCCTTGTGACCCCAAGGAATAGAGAGGGTTTTCTGCCCTTCCCTAAGTGGTTTAAGGGTTTTACTTTTTATAAAAGATGGGTCCAGGGAAGTGGATGGTTTTGTGCCTTAACCCAAGCAGATTATTTTTTTAATAATTACTTATTCTAAAGTTATATGCTGCCCATATTTGGTCTTTAGGAATTTGTTAATATTTTAGCTAATTTATTCTTACCTTCTTCTGGAGTGGTTCCCTGTTTCTCTTGTGCTCTGGCAAAGGTAAAATAATTTCCATGTCTTGTTTCTCCTTGGAGGGCCTTGCTTCTTTTTGAAATTCAGTTCTTGTGGTTGCCTTATGACCTCAGCTCCCTGATGGGTTCAAGAAAATTTATGATTTTGTATATTTTATTATTGTTATCAGGACAGGAAGAACATTCTCTTGCAGCTTAACTGGAAGCAGGATTTATATGCTTTCTTCACTCAGCATTATATTTTTAGGATTCATTTATGTTATTGCATGGAGCTGCAGGTCATTTATTTCCCCTGATATATAATATTCTATTATGTGAACATAGCATCATTTATCCATTTTCCTGTAAATAGGCATTTGGGTTGTTTCTAATTATTTATTTTTATGAATAACCTTGTTTCGAACACTCTTATTCATACCTATTGGTGCACCTTGGTAAGTTTCTCTAGCTTATACATCTATAAGTGGTGCTGCTGGATCGTAAAGTAGATATGCCGATGTTTGACCTGACAAATAATGCCTTCTCTTTGATTTTTCATTTAGGTCTTCATACCTTCTGGACAATAAAGAAAAGCTGCATGTGTCACTAGTACTTTTCCTATTTTCTTTTGGTCATCACCTATGTCTATCCTTCCTTTCTTTATGACCTCTTAAGTTCTAATTCCTCCTGGTTTTTTATTTGAATCTTGGCTTCATCTGTGGTTTATGACCCAGCTCTTTTTCTCTTGATATTATTAGTTCCCATTGCTTGATATTTGACCCTTGGTGTTTCTTAAAATATTTTGGCTGGACTTACTACTGTAGTTTGTATGGCTTTATCCAATGGACTACAATATCCCACATTTTATTCAGCTCCTCAACTCCCCATTTCTAGCTCTGGCTAAATGAGCCAGCATCCCAAGTCAGTAGTCACTCCCTGGCCTATTGTATTTGTGTGTTATTATTTGAACACTTGAGGTTGAAATAATAACTCTATCAAGCATTATCCTTTAGGTAGACTTAACTTCACTTTAGAAACTGCTTAAGTAGTTAGCTAGTTGCAACACCAAGCCTCATCTCTTTACTTTATCTTCAAGGATAGTAAGAAAAATAAAGTCAAGATTTAGATACACAGTTCATGATACACAGTGGTCTATACTTTGCCCTCAAACTAATGGCTTCAGAGAACTTACTTCATAAGGCACAAATTAAGGCTTTTCTTTCTGCTTTGGTCTCTTGGCAATGAATCTATGAGCCATAATTAAAGTACTCACGGAAGACATTAATACTTGGCCCATAATATATATCAGGACAAATTTAGTGAGAGATTCAGTGTTTATACTTTTAATGTCAATTGTCTGGGGATATGTTTTATGATAACAGAAATAATAGGTTAAGAATAAGAAGTTATGAGAGGAATTAAATAAAGAAACCCTTATTTTCTATATGTTCTGAGTTTTATTTTCCCTAGGGAAATACTGATTCAAAGCAGCTAGGAAGTGCATAGAATTCTTTTCCCTTGATAGCTATAAAATTAGGAGAAAACATGGTCTGTGCTCTCGAGGAGATTAGAATTTAACAAAGATTAGTATGCCAACCAATACCAATGAATGCATCAATAAACACATGGTAGAAAATACATATAAATAAGTGGAATACCCAGGTGGATATAACTTAGTCTCAAGAATTAGTTGGATGAGAATTGGTTAGGTAAAGACAGTTCAGGAATGAGCAGCCTCATCAAAAAGAGAATGGTCATGAGTAAAAATTTCCTTATTCAGAGGTACATTTTAAAAAGTCTGTATCTTTCTTGATGCAAACTTGTCAAAGTATTGTACCAAATGCTATTGATGCCCTACTGAGATATCTTCCACTAGGTCAGTGCATCAGGCATTTAGCTGTTTAGAGTGTTGTTTGCAAAAGCCTCACAACTGCTCTTCCTCTGGAGAACTGCCTGAAGTTCATGATCCTAAGGATCCTAAAGGATCCTTAGGATCCTATCCTACAAGTAGCATTAACCTCCCTGGGAAACTTGCTACAATTGCAAATTCTCAGACTAGTCCAGAACTACCGAATCTGACACTCTATGTGTGGGGCCCAGAAATGTGTGCTCTCTAGAACACCATGTGATTCTGATTCAGTGTGAAGTTTGGGAATTACTGTCCTAGTTGATGGGAACCACCTTGTCTTGGGGGGTTAGGCAGCACCCCTGCTCCAGGTCCACAGCTGATGACTGACAATATGAGACCAAAGGCCAAACTCCTTGCCTCTGAGGTGGGGAGAAGGAGACAGGCAATTCTGTGGTGTGATTTATACTCTAGAGAATGAATCATCAAACCATGGCCTCGGGGGCCAAATCTAGCCCACTCAATATTTCTGTAAATAAAGTTTTATTGGAACAAAGCCAGACTCATGTATTTTATTGCCTGTGGCTGCTCTCATGCTACAATGTACAGAGTTGGATAGTTGTAGGAGAGGCTATCTGACCATTTACAGAAAAATCCTGCCAAGTTTTGTTCTACAGTCTCACCTAATGTTAATGCCCCAGGCCAATACTAGACTTCACTTGACACCATGTCCTTGCTTGGTTCTCTCTTTTCCATTTTGCTCCTGTCTGTGCCTTGCAGATTGCATCCAAATCTCTGCCTCAGGCTCTGCTTCCTGACAAGGGGACCTGTCAAGTATACTCACATACTTCCTTATTTTTTTGGCTATTTTTCTGCATGTGTATTGGCTTTGGGGGAGTAGTTTCCCAAACTGATGTGCCAACATTGCTCAATAGACAGTCCCTCGTAGATGGTCTTTTGGATCAGACATACTTCTCAGAAAGGGATGGCACTTCTCTCTGCAACCCCAACTTTTCTTCTACCACTTCTCTAACAGACTGTCAGCAACTGCCTAGAATTGTCTTTGTTACCCTGATTTAAGGACCATATGTTATTATTATTTCATTTATATTTATAATTTATAGAGCATCAGGAGCTTCTGTGACACATCTCACCCCATAATATCTGATTTGGCAGATGTCCAAGGACCTCTAAAAATACAAATAAAAGTAAGACAAAAATATGTATGCCAACCACCAGTGATGATAAAGTATGGGCAAGAGTTAGGTGAGGATATTCTTGTAATTCATTAAGTTAAAAATAAGATAGAGAAAATACTTTGTCTGTAGTTTGCTAAATGTCCCACAGAAAGAATTAAGCTTTTTGTAAATATGAGCCAGTCCTGCAGTCTACTTCCTGAGTTGTTTACCTTCTTAATAATGAAACAGCACCAGAATCTTCCCAATATAGTGATGTTCTCATTGTGCTGTTCTTGCAGTTGATGCTTAGAAAAATATTCATGGTTTGTGATGCAATTTGTTTTAAAATATTTTCTTACTGACAAGCCAAAGGAAGTAGGACTAACATACAAAATGAAAAATATAGTTAGTATCCAGAGTTGAAATAGCAAAAGTCGTTTTCTGGAAGGATAAAGTGCTGACATGAGAAGAGAGAGAGAGGCATTAATGAAATAAGATCAAGCATGATGAGGTTGTACTTTATTGGCTGAGGAATCGGACTGGGGTAAAGAATGAATGGACTGTTCTTGTCTGTGTGTAGAGATGTTTGATCATTTCATAAATTCTGAGGCCATTTCTTAGGACATAGGAAAATATAGTTTCTTTACATCTCTTCTTTGAAATAGCTATTTGCAGGTCAGAGGACCACTGTAGGATTTTCAAATGGATGGTTTCATATGGCTTATAGGAAGGTGCTATATGTATGGTATACGAATAATTTCTTTACCAGAATAGGAATTTTATGAGCTGAAGTTTAATTTAGAATGTCATTTGTTAATGAATTTCAGTAAAGTATTTTACATCTGAGGGACTTTTTTCACAGCTCTTTTCAGCTTTCCCCTTGATTAAAAATCATTGTTGAATACTACAGTTGACTCTTGAACAATGTGGGGGTTAGAAGTGCCAATCCCCCTTGCAGATGAAAATCCACATATAACTCTTGACTCCCAGAACTTAGCTACTAATAGCCTACTGTTGACTGGAAGCCTTACCAATAACATAAACAGTCAATTAAAATGCATATTTTGTGTATGTATTATATGCTGTATTCTTACAATAAAGTAAGCTAGAGAAAAGAAAATATCATTAAGAAAATCATAAGGAAAATACATTTACAATATTGTACTTATTGAAAAAAACATCCATGGGGGTGCCTGGGTGTCTCAGTCAGTTAAGTGTCTGCCTTTGGCTCAGGTCATGATCCCAGGATCCTGGGATCGAGTCCTGCATCGGGCTCCCTGTTCAGTGGGGAGTCTGCTTCTCCCTCTCGCTTCCCCCCTGCTCGTCTCTCTCTTTCTCACTCTCTCTCTCAAATAAACAAAATCTTTTAAAAAAAAGAAAAAAGAAAAAATCCATATATAAGTGGACCTGCACGATTCAAACCCATATTGTTCAAGGGTCATCTGTAATAGAGTAAACAGTGGAGCAATCAAGATTTAGAGTTGCATACTTAAACACACAACCCTTAGATTTTAATATAGTGATTCAAATCTTACAAAGATCAGTATAATGGAGTAAGAGATTATAAGACATTTCACATTTCTGTACCATTTTAAAATTCTTTCAAAGTACTTTCATGCTTTAACTTTATTTTACCCTCATAACATATTGCAAAGGAGAGTAATTAATTAGCTCAATAATCATGCTCAAAATAAGCTTATTTTAAAAACTAGTGTTTAATAAATAGAGTCTTAAATAGGAGCATGTACTTTGGACAAACCCCGAAAAGATCTTGGTTCAAATATCAGCTCCACTCTTACTGGCTTTGTCACATTGATTATGTTATTTGACATATCCGAACTTCATCTTTAAAACAGATTACGGTATTTGTGAATGTCACCTAAGGTTATACATGTAACTACGTGGCACAGAGTAAATGTTCAGTGAATTGTGGTGCTTTTTCTATTTATCCTCAGCCATACGCCTTCAAAATTTGAAAAAGATAGAAAGCAACTTCCAACTTAATCATGTAAAATGGATAGCTGATGACTAGAACAGAAGAAATGCTATCTAAACCATGCTCCCCCTCACCCCCAAATAGTGTCATAAACCCAGGGTGAGTTAATTGCTAAACTATGTCTGAATTTAGCTCTAAAAGGAAACCTCATTAGCTCCTTAATGTTCACTACAGACAAATGAAATGGTACACATTTACAGACAGAAACAAACCTTTTCTTAGAATTAAGTTAAATGAGGTGAATTTCTGTGGGGCCTTTTAAAACTGATATTTGCAAGCATAGTAGACACTGCCTGGCTACAGCTTTACAAAAACAAAAGAAATACTGATGAGACAGTTTTCATATCGACCCTCTGTAAAGTCTCAGGGCAAAACCTTGCATCATCAATCAGTAAAGGCATTTCTACAGAGAACTGAGATAATTTGGCCCAAGTACATTGCTTCTTGGTGGTCTAACTTAAAATGCAGCAAGCTTGGAATCTGGGAGAAAGAGAATTTACCAAGCCCATTAGACTGTCTTTTTCAAATATCAGATGTCTTAAGCCAGCTTTTGGCAGGGGCTGGCTCACAGATAATTCATGATTGAATTCCCTAACAACTACCTATAGTGCAGCCATTCCACAATATTGACTAATGTGAAACCCTTATGCTTTAGACACTAGACATGAGGGATGCAGAGTCATCATTATATTATGAAAGGCAAAAACTTTACTTATATTTTTGCTAAGTCAGGGGACCAACCCATAGAAGCTTGGGAAGTAGGAGTATTTTTAGGTGGGGATGCTATTTCCTTTATGAAAGAGCTCTGACTTTTCTCAAGTGTTTGCAAGAAATCCTTGGTTGCATTCCTCAAGTTCTGTGCTTTACAATGCATAAGGACAAGTGTCATCCTTGTATACCAGAGGTGAAATGTCTTTCCTGTCTGCAGTCAGCAACATAGGCATTACCAGAACTTTCAGTCTCTGAGTCCTTGGACTAGAGTTGTTTACAATAGAATGCACTACGTAAGCTATGAAACAACATAATCATGATTCTACTTCAGCATGTTGCTTCTGCCATTTCTTCTGGTTGAATCCATTACAGATTAAACTGTCAGTTATCTTGTTTCATGTTACAAAATCCTGTTTTGGATGTGTGTTTCCATCAACTCAGCTGGTTTCCCTGATTATCAGTATATGTTTTCAAGGACTTCGGCCCAGTCATGTAGACTGGACTTGGTTGTGAAAAAAAAATCTATTTCACATTATTTATGTTGTTCTTACAAATATTTCCATGTATTTTTTTATGGTTCTTCTTTTAAGAGGCCATAATTCTAAGATCTGGAGAACAGAATGTGCCTTGGAGGCTCACATGTTTGACTCATCAATGGAGTGATGTCTGTGCAGGTGGCGTTTGCTTGGGAGATTAAACTGATGTTTGTACAATATCTGCTCACTTATTTTTAAGATTGTTTTACTGACGATGTTGCAGCTTGCATGTGCTGTTCCTCTGACACCCACAGCAAAGGGGGATTATGGCAATAACACATGAGCTTAATTTTCAATCCAATGTTTCACCTGGACTCTTAGTTAATGTTAGTATTTCTTTATCATTATCTGTCTTTTGTAAGAGAAAATTTCTCAGGCATGGAAATATATCATATTCTCTTGGGTCTCTTGGGTCACAATTTGGCAGTTATAGCCTCCATCTTTATTGCATTTTGCATTAGAAAAAAGAAACCCTAACTTCTGAAATGTTCAAAGTGGAAAATGGAGCTCATCCTCATCTCAAAACTATTCCCTTGGGGGTAACCCAAGTAAACACTTTGTTAGGCAACCCTTTTGAAAAATTTTGATTAATGTTTAGTCTCAACAATTTAAAGGTCCATCCCAAACAGAATATGTTCATAAATATATTGATTTTGTGCTGGGAACAATGGCAGCTGTAGAAAGAAGTATTTTTAAATGGGCATGACTGATTTTTAAGCTGTGACTAAAAGCCAAAAAAGAAAAAAAAGAAAAGAAAAACAAACAAAATAAAAATAACATTAAAACCCTCCTATAGAAAAACATGAAGTATGTCCATGCCAACACCTTTGCATTCCAGAACCAATCAGTAAGGATATTGATAAGTAATCTTAGTCTCAGTTTTCCAGGTTCACTCAACTGGGCACAAGTAGATACACATTTCCAGGGGTGAAACAAAAACTTTTATGCCTCAGAAGTTTAGAGAAGAGGTCTGTGGTCCTAATGAAGAATATCTTCAACAATAAGTTTGCATGAATGAAGCATTTGCATGTTTTTATTTACTCTGTAAACACTGCAGTTGGGACTGGTGTTCAGTTAGCAACACTATCACACATGTGAGCCAATGACATCAAGCTCTGCTCTGTGCCTTTACAATACATCTCCATTTATCTGAGGAGAGGATCACCAGAACCTCTACAGTACACAGTTCATGTAGAGGGGTGTGCCACAAAAGTCTGAGTTAACCAAGGGCAAATGCAAGATAGGGTCCTAAGCCTTCTTCTAATTCTTTCAAGATTGAGTGTAGAAGCTGACTTGAACAAGGAGCTTTCCATAATCCCTCAAACCTGGGTTAACTGCCCCTTCCCACTTCCATGGTATTCTGTGCACATGGAACACTCTATTATAATTGAAGTTTACTTGAATTTCTAAATGGTAAGCCCTTTGATGGTAGGGCTTACATCTCATTCATGACTGTCTCTCTATGTCCTAGAACATTTCCTGACACACAGTAGTTTCCCCATAAGTGTTTATCGAATGAATAAATACATAAAGGCATGGATAAATGTTGACTAAATTCTCCATCCCCATCGAAGGCTTCTAAGCTCCAGCTTCAAGGTTTTATTAACTGCCACACTAGTTGGTTAACACACTTAAGAAAGCTAGCCTGCTCTTTTCTGAGGCATGCCTCAGTTGTCACCACTTTTGTGATTCTTAGAGAGGGGAGCTATTGTTCTGAGCTATGCACTGAGTTGAACCAGGGCCTGATAACTCTGGCATTCTTCTAAACAAGTATACATTTAAGAGTTTGAGGGGGTGCCTCCCATTTGAGTACCCTAAAATTCTATCCCAAGAACTAAACACCCTTTTAACAGATAATCCCATTAAGGCGGTGCCTGCACCTTGCTTGTTTTGCTTTGTGGTTGAAGGGCTAAAACATACCTGTTAATGATTGCCTCCAGGGCACTGGCAGGCACCTCTGCTTGGGGCACAGGGCAGAGATCAGCATTGGAATGGTGGAGTTCCACTTCTGGTGGATCTGGGCACCTCAGCTCCCTGCCCTTGGGACCCCAGGTGAGAAAGTAACTCTTTTGTGTGAGTTACAACATCTTCCACAACTGAGCTGTAGTTGTCTGGTTTCTAGACTTATTCCTTCACAAATATACACACCCCTTGAAGGCAGGATTATATCCGGTTCATCGTGGTGTTACAGCTCCTCTTATACTAATGGAATACAAGAAATAAGGTAGAGGTAATTATTTCTGCTCTGTGGAGGAGATTTCTCAAGTAGGATTAAAGTTGGAAGTTATATCAGGAAGCCCAGAATGTGTTTTTGGTCCTTTCTCTCCACAACTGAACAGAGAGAAAATTAAAGCAAGTAGTTTCACCATGTATGTATTAGAGAGGAGAGTCATATGTTCTTGCATTACACAGACCGACCCAGTAGAAAATTAAGTACAGCCACGTGCAGAGCTAATGAAAAGGATGTAACAGAGACCATCCTGAAGTTAACTTGTGGAATTAGTTTTAAAAACCATACAAAAAGTGGGAGGAGAAAGGTACCATACTCATATGTGAAGTAAATGAACAGTGTGGAAAAAAGGAAGCAAGAACAGGTCAGAGAGCTTTAGCTTAGTCACTCCTGCCTAAGAACTGAAAGTTTCTTAAGTTAGAAGTGAACAAGAATGTCTTATTCATTCATTCATCAGCTATCTGCCGGGACATGTATTAGGTTTAAGGTACGTAAACAACAAACAAATACAGTTCCTGCTTTCATGGAGCTAACTGTCTAGTCTCAGGCAACTGTGAGCAGGTTGTTTAGTCCTGGGTGTTTACATTTCAAAGACAAGATAAGGTTTACATCTTTAAGGGACAGGAAAAGAATGCAAATCTTCTCCTAGGAGTTTTGGGGTATATTTCTCTCTGATTAGAAGTCAACGGTAATTGCTATTTCAAATTGTCCTTTGTATTAGGGGTCCAATGGCACAGGGTCCTTCCTCGGCATCACTTTCAATCACAATATCCTTCCTTTGGTTCTCCTCCCTTCCTCAGAGATTCCTCATTTTGGCGGCTCACTCAAACTTCGTCCCAAGCGCGCACACCTTAATCCCCAGCAGTTTGCACCCTCCTAGCTCTGCGAAACCACACGCCAAGTTCTCCAACTGAAGATCCTGCTCTCCCCGCTTGCCCGCCAGCCCCACAGCCAGCAGAGAGGCAGACGCCTGCACGTCCTTCTCTAAAACCTCAGCTCGTCCAACTTCCTAACTCGAGCGCCAGCCTCTAGTTGGGCAGACGGAGCCCGCGGAACTGCCCCCAGGAGAGGCCAGCCCACCGTGCCCGCCACGTGCTTCCCTCGTCTGAGGCTGCGCGCTAGTCGCACGACCTCAAACAAGCGCATTCAAACCTGCAGGTGTTTTCGGGGGGCACGTGGTGGTCCACAGCCTCCAAGCCACCCCTCCCCACACAGAGGTCGATGGCCCGCTCGGGGTGTTCCCCGCAGATGCCTCCTCCCCAAGAGTCATTTCTTCCCACCGGCTGGCTCACCCATTGTTGGTTTGCAAACCAGTCCCGCACGCTGAGGGCAAGGACGGACTAAAGGAAGAGGCAGGCCACTCCAGATAGTAGGTGGCAGGTTTAATGAGTAAGGAACTTGCTCACCAGACTGGTCTTGGGCAGCGGCAAGATGAGTAGCTCTCTGCACCTGCCGACAAGAATCTTAAAAGTTTATGCAGAGGCTTTAATGGGGGTGAGTCCCGTGTCCGTCCAGTTGGCCTCAACCTCGCATTGTTGTCTGAAGACTGTGCTCTGGAAAATGGCTCCGGCTGCAGGAACTGTGAGCGGAAGGGACATCTCGAGGGCGGGGGAGGGGGCAAGGGGCCAAGGGGGCAAGGGGGCAAGGGGGCGAGGAGGCTCGGATGGCCCGGGTCCTGGTCCCAGTCCTGTTCTCGGCTCCGCCACAGTTCTGTCCTCTCCGTGACCTCCCCCCACAAGAGACGAAACCAGGAAACAGTAATGGGGCAAGAATAATGCAAGATCTAAGTACAAGGTAGTCAAGAATACGAGGAAGGAAAACCTTCGAGATGAGAGAAGGCTTTATAGAGAAGAAGACGTGAGTTCGGTCTTGAAATCTCGAAGGCTAAGATGAAAGAATTCTGAGGAAAGGTCCCAGAAATTTAAAAAAATCCAAACAAAACAAACAAAAACCGTCATGCTCTGTGAAAAGGAGTAGAAGTACTTGGTGTTTTGGAATGCAAAGGGTAAGACATGGAGTTGCTGGAGATGAGACTGAAAGGTAAGCAGGAACGCTTCTTTCCTGCCATGTTAAGGAGCTTGACCCTGTCATACAAGTAATGTGCACTCACTGAAGGGTTGTAAACCAAGGAAACATTGGGATTTTAGAGAAACCGTCGTGGTAACTGGTTGGAGGACAGAGTCTAGAGAGAAAATAATGTTCAGGAGTTGTGTGAGTGATTCAGGAGAGAGGATGGGGGTTTAAGCCAAGGAAGTAGTTGTAGGGACATAATAAAGGGCATCTTCTGGGAAACATTTGGGAGGGCAAGTTGGAATTACTTGGTAATTCACTGCTTTGTGGGGAGGAGTGGGAAATGGAGAAGTGTGGATGACTTTTGCTGGTTCACTGGGTAGCTATTGACTTGAACAGGGAGAGGGCTTTAGGGGGAGGAGAAAGATGAAAAATATAGTTTTGTGGTTGTTGTTTGAAGTTCCAGGTGAATATATGGGTGTAGTACTAACAGGAGGAAAATAAAATGCAGATATGAATTTGTATTTATCATCAATATATAGTTTGAAATCATAGAGGAACCTCATTTTACATTGTTTTATGTGTATATATTATTTATATATTTATATGTACCATAAATATTTATTTAATATATATTTGTATATTAAATGAATACATGACTTAATATATATTACTATTTAAATAAATGAATACATGACAATATATGTTAATATAAAAATATATATTTATAAACACGTACTTATATATTTACAATTATATAAATATATAAATATTTAAATATATAAGATCAATATTAAATAAATGTACTATAAAATGGGTTTATATAATATGTAAATATTTATATATTAATATACATAACTATAAATTTGTATTTATGTTTAAGCTACTTTGCTGATGGAGCATGTTTTAGAAGGCAATTACACTGTATTTTAAAAAACAGTGATGCAATATGGTCATTAGCACTTATGCCTTATTCCCAATATTTCTATGGTCAAAAATGAATGATTGGGTTTTGTGACTTTGGGCCTAGTGCTTATTAACTCTTTCTCTAGTACACAAAATCTCAAATTTTCAGGACCAAGAAGTTGTCTGTGAAACTCAAGGCCATCCAACATTTTACTTTCTGGATACAATGAAGAAATACATTATGCTTGAAAATTAGAATTGTAGGGGCACCTGGGTGGCTCAGTTGTTAGGAGTCTGCCTTCGGCTTAGGTCACGATCCCAGGGTCCTGGGATCGAGCCCAGCATTGGGGTCCCTGCTCCATGGGAAGCCTGCTTCTCCCTCTCCCTCTCCCCCTACTTGTGTTCCCTCTCTCGTTATCTCTCTCTGTCAAATAAATAAATAAAAAATCTTAAAAAAAAAAGAAAATTAGAATTGTAACCATCCCTGAGTGATCAAATGAATCCACTTTTAATTTACCAGACTATTCTGTACGAAGAGTCTCAAAAAAGAATCAATAATCTTAACAGGCATTTTAATTCTTTAACATAAACAGGATTTAACACCCATGCAGTCCTATTTTAACACTATTAACCAAGGAGTATGCAAATCAGCAGTGTTCTGGTCTGTCCTGACACTTTGTTAACACTTCATTAAAAAAGTCAGCTCTTGGTACTTTAGGTTGTGCCAGGGATGGGATATTTCTTTTCCTTTAAGTCCACAGATATTTCCCCAAAGCCCCAGAGCTTGGAATATCTGTCTGTCTATTTATCTATCTGTTGTAATTCAAAAAAACTTATGGCTTCTCCTAACATCCCTAAACCCATGGGGGGTTAGATGTCCTCAGAGTGTCCTTTTAAAGATTAACTTTAGATCCAAAGTAAATTGGCTCCACTTGAGGATGGTTGTCCTGATAGGTGACCCTTGTGGTGGTGGGGCTATGAAATAATCTAGGATGGGTTACATTTGTTCCATTCAACCATGTTTTTATTTATTCAGTATTTATTAAGCACTTCACCTTGTGAAGCTTTGTGGCAAAAAGATAGATAGGTGTCAGTCTCTATCCTTGAGGAATTCATCGATTAGTTGGGGAACCTGGATGTAAATATTTATCTTACCATATAATATGTTAAATTTCAAAATGGAATTATGAACAGCATGATAGGGGAGCTCTGCCCATAGGACATTGACACAGAAGAGCACATATTTGGTCTGAGCCTTTAAGGATAATTAAGAATTTTACATAGAAAAAAAAGTGTGTGTGTATGTATGTGTATGTTTTGGATTCATAGTGGTGGTAATGGGACGGGGTTTAATAAACCCCAAATGTGTCCTGAATTACAAGAGGGCATGGTATATTGAGAAGATAAGTGCTATTGGAGCATAGCATATTTGGCCATAGAAATAGGCCATCCTTGGTAATTTTAACAGGACAGTTGGACTTCAGTGATTTTCACCTCCTGGAGTCCAGTTGGAAGGCCTAGGGGAATTTCCAATATCTTAAGCTATAATAGGCCTCTGAGTCTGAAATATCCGGGATCTGAGACTGTTGGGCCTCAACAATGAAGCCCAGAGGAGGCCCCCAAGTTATAATCCGAGTAACTTGAAGTCCTAGGATTAATTGTATAGATGGATGATCAATTGCTCATGACTTTTAGGCTCATGTTTGTCTACAGTACAATTCAGACTTCTTTGTTTTTCCTTCTGTATGGGACTATAATGCCACCCAGAAAGAACAGGCAAATAAACCTTCTGCATGCTGAGTAGTACATGTTTACTTACACTTTTAGTAAGTTAACCTGTGTGCACCTTGCAGCCAGTGTGCTGAGACAAAGTGTCACTTTGATATGAAAAGATCGAAAAATGTAGGCCACATTTAAATAGTGGCATTTCTGGAGTACTGAGTCCAGTTTCAGGAGGGACTGATTATTCTTTATCATCAATTAACCATTGGTGAGCTTCTCCTATGGGATTAACATTGGATGAGATGGGTTTTCCTTATAGGAAGCAGGCAGGTTGGGAAAATCTTTTACTTCTTTTAAGATCCTGGAGACAAACTATTTGCGTGCTGCTTGAGGGCAGTGGCGGGGTCTCTCTTGTTCATCTTTATTTCCCTGGCACTTACAAAAGTATTCATTATTTATGGAATGGGTAAATGTGTCCTGTATAGTGTTATATAAAACGTTTATTAGATATTTTTGAAGTTCTGTTTACAAGTATTTAAACTTAGAGGATGAGAAAAAGCAATATAAGTATCAGTCTGTATATTGAGAATTTCCTTATAAAGTATTCCTATGATCTTTCTTTAGAAACAAAGTAAAAGAAGTTGTAAATACTATATTTAGGGTTCAAATAGTGTGCCTGCCTCGACTTCAGATGATTAGAATAAAAAAAACCCCCGGATTTATTCATATTGGTCAGCATGACCTAACTGGAATAATGTTTAACTTACTATATTCTTTAGTTAGTAAGACAGAGCAGTTGAGCTAATAGTAGTAACCTTTTTGACCTAGGTTTTGGAGGAGTTAATACTAAGGGGAAGGCCCCTATGTCTGAGCTAATAGCCTTGGGGAAAGGGACCAGTTAAGTCAGGAGGTGGTGACTGAGTCCTCTATGAAGCTCTAAGCCCTTGTCACAGCCTGGAACTGACATTCACAGTTGTTATTACATTCATTCAGATTATCCCCAGAGACCTAACACTACATCTCTATTTTTCCTCAGGACGGGAAAAGCGAGACAGCACAGCTGAACCCACTCCAGAAAGAGTCATCAAAGCTACATAGGCTTTAAGCAGTATCTACCCTGTGGCCTCATACTCAAAAGGAAGAGTTTTCTAGGGTTACCATGTGGTAAGCCTCCTGGAAGGGCCATTCGTACTGGTGACCATTGGAAGGTTTCCTTGAGTTGTGCAGTGAGCAGTATGGCCATGGGGTGGCCCTGATATTCTGTGCTGGAAATAGGATTGGAAACATGGGAGCCATGGAGCTGGTACAACTCCTCTCATTGTAACTCAAAATATACTTGGTATATTGCTTACATGACGTGAAACAGACAGGTAAATTAGAGACAACAGAAAAGATTGTAAATAAATCAATTTGGTACAGTAGACTTTCTGTGATTCTATTAATCTTTATTTTAACTATCTATCGATTAACTTAGCACTGTCTTTAAGCCATACACTGTGTAAATGCTTAATAAATGACCTCTTGCTAGAAAAAAGTACTCAACCATCATGGCAAGAGATACCCAAAACAAAGCTTTCTTCTCTTCTTTTCCTCTCTCTCTTTTGTGTTTATTTATTTTTTTACTTTTATTGTTTCTTATTTTGATTCCAGTATAGTTAACATACAGTGTTATATTCACTCCAGGTGCACAATATTCAGCAATTCCATGTATTACTCAGTGGTAAGGTAAGTGTACTGTTACTCTCCTTCATCCCCCCACCCACTTCCCCTCTGATAACCATCAGTTTGCTCTCCATAGTCAAGAGTCTAGTTTTTGGTTTGTCTCTATCACTCTCTCCCCCCTTTTTTCCTTGCTTGTTTGTTTTATTTCTTAAATTCCACATATGAGTGAAAGCATATGGTATTTTTCTTTCTCTGACTGACTTATTTCACTTAGCATTATACTCTGCAGCTCCATCAATGCCCATGTAAATGGCAAGATTTACCTGTTTTTTTATGGCTGAATAATATTCCATATATATATATGTGTATATATATATATCTCACTTCTTTATCCATTCATCTATGGATGGACAGTTGGACTACTTCCATATGTTGGCTATTGTAAATAATGCTGCAATAAGCATAGGGGTGCATGTATCCCATTGAATTAGTGTTTTTGTATTTTGGGGGTAAATACTGAGTAGTGTGATTACTGCATCACAGGGTAGTTCCATTTTTAACTTTCTCAGGATGCTCCATATTGTTTTTCACAGTGGCTGCAGCAGTTTGTACTTCTATCAACAGTGCATGAGGGTTCCTGTTTCTCCACATTCTCTCCAACACTTGTTTCTTGTGTTTTTGATTTTAGTCATTCTGACAGGTGTGAGGTGATATTTCATTGTAGTTTTGATTTGCATTTCCCTGATGGTGAGTAATGTTGAGCATCTTTTCATGTGTCTGCTGGCCATCTGTATTTCTTCTTTGGAGAAATGTATGTTCATGTCTTCTGCCCATTTTTAATTGTATTATTTGTTTTTTGGGTGTTGAGTTTTTAAGTTCTTTATATATTTTGGATACTAACCCTTTATCAGATATGTCATTTGCAAATATCTTCTCCCATTCAGTAGACCGCTTTTAGTTTGTTTGTTGTCTCTTTTGCTGTGCAGAAGCTTTTTATTTTGATGTACCCCTAATAGTTTATTTCTGCTTTTGTTTCCATTGCCTCAGGAGACATAGCTAGAAAAAAGTGACTATGTTCAATGTTGGAGAGATTACTGCCTGTGCTCTCTTCTATGATTTTTATGGTTTCAGGTTTCACATTTAGGTGTTTAATCCATTTTTTAAATTTAATTTAATTTTATTATGCTATGTTAGTCACCATAAAATACATCATTTGCTTTTGATGTAGTGATCCGCGATTCATTGTTTTTGTATAAACCCAGTGCCCCATGCAGTACGTGCCCTGTTTAATCCATTTTGAATTTACCTTTGTGTATGGTGTAAGCCATGATCCGATTTCGTTTTTTTTTTTTTTTTGCATGTTGCTGTCCAGTTTTCCCAACATCATTTTGTGAAGAGGCTTTATTTTTCCCATTGTATATTCTTTCCTCCTTTGTCAGAGATTAATTGATCATATAAACGTGGGTTTATTTCTCGAGCTTTCAATTCCATTTCATTGATCCATATGCCTATTTTTGTGCCAGTGCCATACTGTTTTGATTATTATAGCTTTGTAGTATAATTTGAAACCTGGAATAATATCTCTAGCTTTGTTTTTCTTTTTCAAGACTGTTTAGGCTACTCAGAGTCTTCTTTGGTTCCATGCAAATTTTATGATTGTTTGTTCCTGTTCTGTGAAAAATGTTGTTACTATTTTGAAAAATGTGGTTGCATTAAATCTGTAGGTTGCTTTGGGTAGTATGAACATTTTAACAATATTTGTTCTTCCAGTCGATGAGCCTGAATATCTTTCCAGTTGTTTGTGTTGTCTTCAATATCTTTCAACAATGTTTTAGTTTTCAGAGTACAGGTCTTTTGCCTTTTTGGTTACATTTATAACTTAGGTATTTTATTATCTTTGGTGCAGTTGTAGTTGGTATTGCTCTTTTAATTTCTCTTTCATTATTTTTTTAAAGATTATTTGTATTTTTTTAAAGATTTTTTATTATTTTTTAATTTTTAGTATTATTTTTAAAGATTTTTTAATTTATTTTTTGACAGAGACAGCAAGAGAGGGAACACAAGAGGAGGGAGTGGGAGAGGGTAGCGAGCAGGGACCCCAATGTGGGGCTTGATCCCAAGACCCTGGGATCATGACCTGAGCCGAAGGCAGACGCTTAATGACTGAGCCACCCAAGTGCTCCTATTGCTTCATTATTAATATATAAAAATGCCACACATTTCTGTACATCAGTTTTGTATCCTGCAACCTTACTGAATTCATTTATCAGTTCTAGTAGTTTTTTGGCAGACTCGTTAGGGTTTCCTCTATATAGTATCATGTCATCCACAAATAGTGAAAGTTTTACTTCTTTATTTTTTTGAAAGATTTATTTATTTGAGATAGAGAGAGAGACAGAGAGCAGGGGGAGGGGCAGAGGGAGAGAAAGAGAGGGAGAAGTAGACTCTCCACTGAGCACGGAGCCCAAAATGGGGCTCAATTTCATGACCCCAAGATCATGACCTGAGTTGAAATCAAGAGTCAGACACTTAGCCAGCTAAGCCACCCAGACACCCTAAAAATTTTACTTCTTTCTTACTAATTTGGATATCTTTTATTCCTTCCTTTTGTCTGATTATTGTGGCTAGGACCTCCAGTGCTATGTCAAATAATAATGGTGAGAGTGGACATCCATCACTGTCTTGTTCCTGACCTTAGAGTAAAGGCTCTCAGTTTTTCACCACCAAGTATGATGTTAGCTGTGGGGTTTTCATATATGGCCTTAAAATGTTGAGGTATGTTCACTCTAATCCTACTTTGTTGAGGGTTTTTATCATGAATGGATGTTGTACTTGGTCAAATGCTTTTTCTGCCTCTATTGAACTGATCCTATGATTTTTACCTCTTCCTTTTTTTATAAGATTTTATTTATTTAGAGAGAGTGTGTGAATGGGGGGGGCAGAGGGGGAGAGAGAGAGAGAGAGAGAGAGAATCTCAAGCAGACTCCCTGCTGAGTGTAGAGCCCAATGTAGGGCTTGATCCCATGACCCTGAGATCATGACCTAAGCTGAAATCAAGAGTTGGACACTTAACTGACTGAGCCACCCCCTCACACTGTCTTTTATTGCTGTGATGTATCACATTAATTGACTTGCAGATATTGAATCATACTTGCATCCTAGGGATAAATCCCACTTGATCATGATGAATGATTTTCTAAATGTAGAGTTGGATTTAGTTTGCTAATATTGTGTTGAGGATTTTTACATCTGTGTTCCTCAGAGATATTGGCCTTTTTTGTAGAGTCTTTATCTGATTTTGGTATCAGGGTAATGCTGGCTTTATTGAATGAATTTGGAAGATATCCTTCCTTTTCTAATTTTTGGAATAGTTTGAGAAAAATAGGTATTAACTCTTCTTTAAATGTTTGGTAGCATTCACCTGGGAAGCCATCTGGTCCTGGACTTTTGTTTGTTGGGACTTTTTTGATTACTGATCAATTTCATTGCTGGTAATCAGTCTGTTCAATTTTTTTTTATTTATTCCTGATTCAGTTTTGAGAGGTTATATGTCTTGAGGAATTTATCCATTTCTCCTAGGTTTTCCAATTTATTGGCATATAATTTTTCATAATATTGTCTTTTAATCCTTAGTATTTCTGTGGTACTGGTTCTTATTTCTCCCTTTTCATTTCTGATTTTGTTCATACGAGTCCTCTCTCTCTTTTCTGTCTTTTTTTTTTTTTTTCTGAGGAGTCTGGCTAAAAGTTTATCGATTTTATTAATCTTTTCAAAGAACCAGCTCCTGGTTTTATTGATCTTTTTTTTTTTTAAGCTTATCTTTGGTTTATATCTCCTCCAATATTTATTTTTTCCTTCCTTCTACTGCTCTTGAGTTTTGTTTGTTGTTCTGTTTCTATTTCCTTTAGATATAAGATTAGGTTATTTTGAGATTTTTTTTAATGAGATATAGGCCTATATTGCTATAAACTTTGCTCTTAGAACAGCTTTTGCTGTATCCCAAAGATTTTGGACTATTATGTTTTCATTTTCACTGGTCTCCGTGCATTTTTTTGATTTTATTGTTTATTTCTTGGTTGGCCTACGCATCATTTAATAGCATGTTATTTAACCTCCATGTATTTGTGTGCTTTCCAGGTTTATTCTTGTGGTTGACTTCTAGTTTCATAGTGTTATGTTCTGAAAAGATGCATAGTATGACTTCAGTCTTTTTTAATTTGTTGAGACTTGTTTTGTGGCCTAAAATGTGGTCTGTTCTGGTGACTAGTCCATGTGCACTTGAAAAGAATGCATATTCTGCTGTTTTAGGATGGAATGTTCTAAATATATCTGTTAAATCCATCTGGTCCAATGTGTCATTCAAAGCCACTGTTTCCCAGGTGATTTTCTGTTTGCACGGTCTATCCACTGATGTAAATGGGGTGTTAAAGTCCCCTACTATTATTGTATGACTATCAATTAATTCCCTTATATTTGTTATTAGCTCCTCTATTTTGGGGGGTGGTCCCATATTGGGTGCATAAACATTTACAATTGTTATATCTTCCTGTTGGATTATACCATATATGATTACATAGTGTCCTTCTTTGTCCCTTGTTATAGTCTTTGTTTTAAGGTCTGTTTGTCTGATAAAAGTATTGCTACTCTGGCTTTCTTTTTACTACCATTTGCATGATGAATGTTTCTCCATCCCTTCACTTTTAGTCCCTTCACTCTTGTAGGCAGCATATACATGGGTCTTGTCATGTATATGACACCCTACGTCTTTTGATTGTAGCGTTTAGTCCATTTACATTCAAAGTAATTATTGATATGTATGTCCTTATTGCCATTTTTTTACTTGTTTTATGGTGGTTTTGTATTTCTTCTCTGTTCCTTTCTTCCCTTGTTCTCTTTTCTCATGATTAGTTGACTTTCTTTAGTGAAGTACTTGGATTCCTTACTCTATTTTTTGTATATCTATTATTGATTTTTGATTTGTGGTTACCATTCAGTTTATTTGTAATATCTGGATATAGCAGTCTACATAAAGCTGATGGTTGCTTAATTTTGAACTCATTCTTTACTCTTGTCCCCTCCACTGTTTGGATATTTGACATCATCTTTTACATCCTTTTATTTTGTGCTTCTCTTGACTGATTTTTACAGGTATATTTATTTTTTTTCTTTTGTGCTTCCTAGTTTTCTTTCTCTTACTTATGGTTTTGTTTTCCAGTCAACAGAATCCCCCTTAACATTTCTTGTAGGACAGGTTTAGTGGTTATGAAGTCTTTAACTTTTTTTTTCCTGGAAAACTCTTTAGCTCTCCTTCTATTCTGAATGATAGCCTTTCTTGATAGCGTATTCTTGGCTGCAGACTTTCCTTTTCAGCACTTTGAATATATCATCTTACTCCCTTCTGACCTGTAAGGTTTCTGCTGAAAAATCGGCTGATAGGGTTATGGAGTTTCCCCTGTATGTAACTGCCTTCTTTTCTTTTGCAACCTTTCAAATTCTTGCTTTATCACAATTTTTTTTTACCATTTTATTGTTTTATTTATTTTTATTTATTTATTTTTTAATTGAATACACCACAAGGGAGTGGCGGAAGGACAGCAAAGGAGAGACTATCTGCCTCAAGATAGTGCCATTTTAATTACTCTGTGTCTTGGTGTGGACCTCCTTGAATCGAATTTTTTGGGGGTTGTCTGTGCCTCCTAAATCTGCCTCTCTGTTTCCCTTCCCAGATTTGGGAAGTTTTCAGCTATTCTTTCTTCAAATACATTTTTCATTCCTGTTCCTCTCTCTTCTTCTTCTGGGACCCATATAATAATAAGAATATTATGCTTGATGGTGTTACTGAGTTCTCCAAGTCTATTCTCATTATTAGTGCTTGTTTTTCTCTCACCTCTTCAACTTGATTTTTTTCCATTTCTCTATCCTCTAAGTCCCTTAATATGTTCCTCTGTTTCATGTAGCCTACATTTATTCTATCTGTTGTATTTTTCATTTCATTTTATTGAGTTCTTTCACTCTGATATGTTTTTTTGTCTCTTTATAAAGGTCTTACCCGTGTTCTTCATCCTTTTCTGAAGTCCAGAAAATTAAATTCTCTACTGGGCATTTTTTCCTGTTCTTTCTTTTGGGATATGTTTCTCTGTCTCCTCATTTTGTCCATCTCTGTCTTTTTCTTTGTTAAGAAAGTCAGCTACATCTTCTGCTTTTGAGAGTAGTAGCTTTATGAAGTAGAGGTCCTGGGGTGCCTTGCAGTGCTGTGTTCCCTCACCAGAACCTGGCCCTTCAGTAGAGTCTCTAGGTGTGTTTCTTGTGTCCTATTGTGTTTGAGTCACTTTTTCTTTCAGTCCAGACGTCTTCACTGACTCTGCCTGTTGTGGCTGTGCTTGCTCTGTGGTATTAGTGAGTCCCAGGCAGGCCAGCCCTGAGGGTGTCTGACCATAGGATGGCTAGGAGGCAGGGCAGTGGTGGTAGCAAAATTTACACTGAGCCACTACTCCTCGGTCAGGTTTCAGGGAAGCACTATGGCTGGGGTCACAGCATTTGGTGGCTGGGGTCATGTGTACAGGGGCTGGGAAGGGTGTGTGGGAACATGGCATTAGCAAAATCTGTGCTCAGCGCAGAGCCAAGGCCGTCAGGCTTGGAGTGGGAAGGTTCTCGGGAGAATACGTGGGTGAGGTGCACTGCCAGCAGGTCAGGTAGCAAGTGTCCGTGTAGTGCTGCCTCCTGCAGGAGGCTCAGTATTTATGCTGGGTGGCAGGGGAGAAGAATGGTGCCTGACAACTAGTTCCTTTGTTCTGGGAGAAGTCCCCTGACATGCTCCAAAATCAGTATAAACAGACCTTCCTCCCATTTGTCCCAGGCGTGCAAACTGTCCATTCTGTGTTGCCTCTCCATGGGTTGCTGTTTAAGGGTGGGGACCCAGCTATCACCCTCTTGGCTCACCCAGAGCTGAATCAGCTTACTTTTAAAACTCCAGGCTCCTTGCCTCACTCATTATACAGACTCATGGAATTTAGCCCCTCTGGTTTTCAAAGCCAAATGTTATGGGGATTCGTCTTCCCTGGGTGATCCCCCTGCCACAATCGACCATTTCCTTCCTTTCTCCATGCTTGCAGCTCTCTCCCTCTGCAGGCACCTCCCAACCACTGTTTCTGCCCTTCCTAACCTCTCAGATGTGGCTTCTTCTCTACATTTAATTGTGGAGTTCTGCCAGGCTTTGGATTGCTTCCCAGTTCATTTATATGGATGTGCATGATAATCTCGTTGTAAATGTGGGTATCGGGTGAGCTTAGGGTCCTCTTATTCCACCATCGTTCCAAGTTCCTCTCCAAAGTTCTGTGTTTCAGTGAACTATAAGGGGGGAAAATAACCCAGTAGTTCTGCTCTTAGCATTGGGAGCTTCATTAGGAATATGCAATTGATAAATTTACTAGTTTGAAAATTGCATCCCATACATTACTGACCTACCATCTGTGGCTGGTGACTGTATTTTGGTGATACATTGGCAGGACAGTTGGTTTCATAGCAAGAATATTTCCTTGTTCTTAGTAAAACAAAGTTTCTGTCACACATGACTTCAGATATCCTAATTTCTAGATGAAAACCCAGCATTTCCAAGGAAGTTTCTGGCAGTTGCTTGAAGAAGTTTAAATTAAGCATGAATACAAGGTTAATATTTGTTTCCTTTGATAAAATTGCAAAGAAAGTAAAGCTCTAGACTTCTGAGACTACCTTTCAGGATTACTTGCAGAAAAACCATTATCCCAGTATCGGAAATTTTTTGTGCTTTTATCTACATAGTGTTTTTAGAATATTAATGTGTGATAAAAATATGAGTTTTGATTTCTGCTAAGTAAAAGAATTTCAGAAGGAGTAGATTACTTATTTACTTGAGGTCTTTGTTTTATTGTTAAAATCAAGGTATAACTGACTCATCTCATGTAGGGGTTGAATAGCAGCTTTAGATAGAATGACTATAAAGAGAACTGTGAATATTGTAGTGGCACAGAAATGCTTATTATAAATAATAATAGCAATAAGCAGTGAGGTATTCAGCTGAAGAAGTTGAAGGCAAGACGTTACATTGTTTTTCTTAGGATTTTAAAAAACTTTGACTTTCTTGTGCATATGACACTTTCAATTGTGTTGGAGAGAATAAGAGCTCTAAATGTAGTACTTGGTTGTCTAAGGAATTCTTGATAGAGACAGACTTCATATGAAGTCTAAATTGTGTCACTCACTGTATGAGTTGTAGCATTAAGATATTTAGAAGATAAGGGGCGCCTGGTGGCTGAGTCGTTAAGCGTCTGCCTTCAGCTCGGGTCATGATCCCAGGGTCCTGGGATCTAGCCCTGCATTGGGTTGCCTGCTCAGCGGGAAGCCTGCTTCTCCCTCTCCCGCTCCCCCCTGCTTGTGTTCCCTCTCTTGCTGTCTCTCTCTCTCTGTCAAATAAATAAATAAATAAATCTTAAAAAAAAAAGATCTTTAGAAGATAATTTGTTTATTATTAATGTAACCTCAGGCTGAATTCTCTTAGGTTATCATAGAAGAAATGTCACATGAAAGTGGAAAATATCCCTGAGATTGCTTCAGGCTTGAGCACATTTTTCTTGTCAAAAAATTAAGTCCAATCTTGAAGGTTACTAGTATTTGCATATATACCCCATTCTTTTGGGTTCCCAGGGAATAAAGGATGAAGTGACTAAAAGTGGGAGGAAAAAAGATTATTCTTACACTGAAAAATACTAAAACATGGTTGAGAGTATATTCCAAGACTGAATACAGTAAAGATCTCTGTGTATCTGCTTGATATATCCCTGAGTTTCTGCAAAAAAATCGTAAGCTTTTGGCTATATGGACAGGATCCCAAAAACAATAGCTTATATTCAAATCCTTTCACCATTTCCTCTCCAAATATCAGTTTATTTATTTTTTTCTTTAAATGTTTTTATTGTTATGTTAATCACCATACATTACATCATTAGTTTGTGATGTAGTGTTCCATGATTCATTGTTTGTGGACAACACCCAGTGCTCCATGCAGTACGTGCCCTCTTTAATACCCATCACCAGGCTAACCCATCCCCCCACGCCCTCCCCTCTAGAACCCTCAGTTTGTTTTTCAGAGTCCATCATCTCTCATGGTTCGTCTCCCCGACCAACTTATTCCCCTTCATTCTTCCCCTCCTGCTATCTTCTTCTTCTTTTTTTCCTTAACATATATTGCAATATTTGTTTCAGAAGTACAGATCTGTGATTCAACAGTCTTCCACAATTCACAGCGCTCACCATAGCACATACTCTCACCAACGTCTATCACCCAGTCACCATATCCCTCCAACCCCCACCCCACTCCAGCAACCCTCAGTTTGTTTCCTGAGATTAAGAATTCCTCATATCAGTGAGGTCATATGATACATGTCTTTCTCTGACTGACTTATTTCACTAAGCATAACACCCTCCAGTTCCATCCACATCATTGCAAATGGCAAGATCTCATTCCTTTTGATCGCCGCATAATATTCAATTGTATATATATATACCACTTCTTCTTTATCCATTTGTCTGTCAATGAACATCTTGGCTCTTTCCACAGTTTGGCTATTGTGGACATTGCTGCTATAAACATTGGGGTACACGTACCCCTTTGGATCCCTACATTTGTATCATTGGGGTAAATACCCAGTAGTGCAATTCCTGGATTGTATGGTAGCTCTATTTTCAACTTTTTGAGAAACCTTCATACTGTTTTCCAGAGTGGTTGCACCAGCTTGCATTCCCACCAACAGTGTAGGAGGGTTCCCCTTTCTCCACATCCCCGCCAACATCTGTCGTTTCCTGACTTGAGCTTTTGATTTGGATTTCCCTGATGTCGAGCGATGTTGAGCACTTTTTCATGTGCCTGTTGGCCATTTGGATGTCTTCTTTGGAAAAATGTCTGTTCATGTCTTCTGCCCATTTCTTGATTGGATTATTTGTTCTTTGGGTGTTGAGTTTGATAAGTTCTTTATAGATTTTGGATACTAGCCCTTTATCTGATATGTCATTTGCAAATATCTTCTCCCATTCTGTCGGTTGTCTTTTGGTTTTGTGGACTGTTTCTTTTGCTGTGCAAAAGCTTTTTATCTTGTTGAAATCCCAATAGCTCATTTTTGCCCTTGCTTCCCTTGCCTTTGGTGATGTGTCTAGGAAGAAGTTGCTATGGCTGAGGTCGAAGAGGTTGCTGCCTGTGTTCTCCTTTAGGATTCTGATGGACTCCTGTCTCACATTGAGGTCTTTCAACCATTTTGAGTCTATTTTTGTGTGAGGTGTAAGGAAATGGTCCAGTTTCATTCTTCTGCATGTGGCTGTCCAGTTTTCCCAACACCATTTGTTGAAGAGACTGTCTTTTTCCATTGGACATTCTTTCCTGCTTTGTCAAAGATGAGTTGACCATAGAGCTGAGGGTCCATTTCTGGGCTCTCTATTCTTTTCCATTGATCTTTGTGTCTGTTTTTGTGCCAGTACCATACTGTCTTGATGATGACAGCTTTGTAATAGAGCTGGAAGTCCGGAATTGTGACGCCGCCAGCTTTGCTTTTCTTTTTCAACATTTCTCTGGCTATTCGGGGTCTTTTCTGGTTCCATACAAATTTTAGGATTATTGGTTCAATTTCTTTGAAAAAAGTGGATGGTATTTTGATGAGGATTGCATTGAATGTGTAGATTGCTCTAGGTAGCATTGACATCTTCACTATATTTGTCCTTCCAATCCATGAGCATGGAAAGTTTTTCCATTTCTTTGTGTCTTCCTCAATTTCTTTCATGAGTATTTTATAGTTTTCGGAGTACAGATCCTTTGCCTCTTCAGTTAGATTTATTCCTAGGTATCTTACGGTTTTGGGTGCCATTATAAATGGGATCAACTCCTTAATTTCTCTCTCTTCTGTCTTGTTGTTTGGTGTATAGGAATGCCACTGATTTCTTTGCTTTGATTTTATATCCTGCCACTTTACTGAATTCCTGGATGAGTTCAAGCAGTTTTGGGGTGGAGTCTTTTGGGTTTTTCACATAAAATATCATATCTGCAAACAGTGAGAGTTTGACTTCTTCTTTGCCGATTTGGATGCCTTTGATTTCTTTTTGTTGTCTGATTGCTGTGGCTAGGACTTCTAATACTATGTTGAATAGCAGTAGTGATAGTGGACATCCGCGCTGCGTTCCTGACCTCAGGGGGAAAGCTCTCAGTTTTTCCCCATTGAGAATGATATTTGCTGTAGGTTTTTCATAGATGGCTTTTATGATCTTGAGGTATGTACCCTCTATCCCTATACTCTGAAGAGTTTTGATCAAGAAAGGATGCTGTACTTTTTCAAATGCTTTTTTGCATCTATTGAGAGGATCATATGATTCTTGTTCTTTATTTTGTTAATGTATTGTATCACCTTGGTTGATCTGCAGATGTTGAACCAACCTTGCAGCCCAGGGATAAAACCCACTTGGTCGTGGTGAATAATCCTTTTAATATACTGTTGGAGCCTATTGGCTAATATTTTAGTGAGAATTTTTGCATCCATGTTCATCAAGGATATTGGTCTGTAATTCTCCTTTTTGATGGGGTTTTTGTCTGGTTTTTGGATCAAGGTAATGGTGGCCTCATAAAATGAGTTTGGAAGTTTTCCTTCCATTTCTATTTTTTGGAACAGTTTTCAGGAGAATAGGTATTAATTCTTCTTGAAATGTTTGGTAGAATGCCCCTGGGAAGCCATCTGGCCCTGGGCTTTGTTTGTTGGGAGATTTTTGATGACTGCTTCAATTTCCTTAGTGGTTATAGGTCTGTTCAGGTTTTCTATTTCTTCCTGGTTCAGTTTTA
Organism: Callorhinus ursinus; assembly: GCF_003265705.2. Classification (NCBI taxonomy): domain Eukaryota; kingdom Metazoa; phylum Chordata; class Mammalia; order Carnivora; family Otariidae; genus Callorhinus; species Callorhinus ursinus. The sequence goes on from NW_027397138.1 coordinate 3,834,095, forward strand.
GTAGTTGATACATCTCTAGAAATGCATCCATTTCTTCCAGGTTATCTAATTTGCTGGCATATAGTTGCTCATAATATATTCTTATAATAGTTTGTATTTCTTTGCTGTTGGTTGTGAACTCTCCACTTTCATTCATGATTCTGTTGATTTGGATCATTTCTCTTTTCTTTTTGATCAGTCTGGCCAGGGGTTTATCAATCTTGTTAATTCTTTCAAAGAACCAGCTCCTAGTTTCGTTGATCTATTCTACTGTCTTTTGGTTTCTAGTTCATTGATTTCTGCTCTGATCTTTATTATTTCTCTTCTCCTGCTGGATTAGGCTTTATTTGCTGTTTTTTCTCTAGCTCCTCTGGGTGTAGGGTTAGGTTGTATATTTGAGACTTTCTTGTTTCTTGAGAAAGGCTTGTATTGCTCTGTACTTTCTTCTTAGGACTACCTTTGCTGCATCCCAAAGATTTTGAACAGTTGTGTTTTCATTTTCATTGGTTTCCATGAATTTTTTAAATTCTTCTATAATTTCCTGGTTGACCCATTCATTCTTTAGTAAGATGCCTCCATGTATTTGAGTTCTTTCCGACTTTCCTCTTGTGATTGAGTTCCAATTTCAAAGCATTGTGGTCTGAAAATATGCAGGGAATAATACCAATCCTTTGGTACTGGTTGAGACCTGATTTTTGACCTAGGATGTGATCTATTCTGGAGAATGTTCCATGGGCACTAGAGAAGAATGTGTATTCTGTTGCTTTGTGATGGAATGTTCTGAATATGTCTGTGAAGTCCATTTGGTCCAGTGTGTCATTTAAAGTCTTTATTTCCTTGTTGATCTTTTGCTTAGATGATCTATCCATTTCAGTCAGGGGGGTGTTAAAGTCCCCCACTATTATTGTATTGTTGTCGATGTGTTTCTTTGCTTTTGTTATTAATTGCCTTATAAAATTGGCTGCTCCCATATTAGGGCCATAAATATTTACAATTGTTAGATTTTCTTGTTGGGTAGACCCTTTAAGTAGAATATAGTGTCCTTCTTCATCTCTTATTACAGTCTTTGGTTAAAATCAATTTGTCTGATATAAGGATTGCCACCCCAGCTTTCTTTTGGATGTCCATTAGCATGGTAAATGGTTTTCCACCCCCTCACTTTCAATGTGGGGATGTCTTTGGGTCTAAAATGAGTCTTTTGCAGACAGCATATTGATGAGTCTTGTTTTTTAATCCAATCTGATAGCCTGTGTCTTTTGATTCGGGCATTTAGCCCATTTACATTCAGGGTAACTATTGAAAGATATGAATTTAGTGCCATTGTATTGCCTGTAATGTGACTGTTACTGTATATTGTCTGTGTTCCTTTCTGATCTTTGCTGCTTTTAGGCTCTCTCTTTGCTTAGAGGATCCCTTTCAATATTTCTTGGAGGGCTGGTTTCGTGTTTGCAAATTCCTTTAGTTTTTGTTTGTCCTGGAAGGTTTTTATCTCTCTTTCTATTTTCAATGACAGCCTAGCTGGATATAGTATTCTTGGCTGCATATTTTTCTCGTTTAGTGCTCTGAATATATCATGCCAGTCTTTTCTGGCCTGCCAGGTCTCTGTGGATAGGCCTGTTGCCAATCTAATGTTTCTACCATTGTAGGTTACATATCTCTTCTCCCGAGCTGCTTTCAGGATTTTCTCTTTTTCTCTGAGACTCATAAGTTTTACTATTAGATGTCGGGGTGTTGACCTATTTTTATTGATTTTGAGAGGGGTTCTCTGTGCCTCCTGGATTTTGATGCCTGTTTCCTTCCCCACATTAGGGAAGATCTCTGTTATAATGTGCTCCAATATTCCTTCTGCCCCCTCTCTTTCTTCTTCTTCTGGGATCCCAATTATTCTAATGTTGTTTCGTCTTATGGTATCACTTATCTCTCGAATTCTGCCCTCGTGATCCAGTAGTTGGTTTATCTCTCTTTTTCTCAGCTTCTTTATTTTCTGTCATTTGGTGTTCTATATCTCTGATTCTGTCTTCTGCCTCATTTATCCTAGCAGTTGTTGCCCCCATTTTTGATTGAACCTCATTAACAGCCGTTTTGATTTCAACGTGGTTAGATTTTAGTTCTTTTATTTCTCCAGAAACAGTTTCTCTAATAACTTCCATGCTTTTTTCAAGCCCAGGTAGTATCTTTAAAATCATGATTCTGAACTCTAGGTCCGACATCATACTAACGTCCGTATTGAGTAGGTCCTTGGCAGATGGTAGTACCTCTTGTTCTTTTTGTTGAGGTGATTTTTTTCCATCTTGTCATTCTGTCCAGAGGAGAATAGATGAATGAGAGAACGAAATGCTAACGGGGTAACAACGTCCCCGGAAAATATACTCTAAACAAATCAGAAAAGATCTGAAACCAGGGGAAAAGAAAGGGAAAGAAAGAAAAAAAAGAAAAGAAAAAGAAAAAGATAAAAGCAAACAAAAAGAGAAGAAAACAGAAAAAACAGAATATGTTCAAATATGATCAGGCTGGTGCATAGATCAGTGCGACACACTAGATTTTGGGTGTTATTTTGGTCTGTTAGAAGAAAGTGCCTACCAAAATTTTAAAGAAAGAAAGGCTTATATATGTATAAAATAATGGTTGATACAATGAAGAGATGGAATATGACTGTAAAGGTGAAAATTATAAAAAATTTTATAAAAGGAATTGATAAGAAGTTGTTTGAAAAAAGAAAGAAGAGGATTTAAAAAAAAAGAAAGAATGAAAAAAAAAGGGAGAGAATGTGATCAGACAGTAGACTAGAACAAAGCCATACACTAGAGATTTAGGGTGTATTTTGATCTGTTAGAAGAAACTGTATCTCAAAATTTTAAAGAGGAACAACTTATATTTATATGCCAAAAATAAGGGTAACTACTATGAAGGGATAGAATATGACTCTAAAAATGAAAAATAAATTTTTTTTTAAAAAAAGGGATTGATAAGATGTTGGTTGATAAAGGAAAAAGAAAAATTCAAAAAAAAGTTAAAAAAATTAACTTTGAAAGCCTAAAGAATCATGGTAAAAAAGCCATGAATTCTATGTGCAGTATTCCCCTAGTGCTGGAGTTCTGCCATTCTCATTGATTGGTAAACTTGGTTTTGGCTGGCTGTTCTTGCTGATCTTCTGGGGGAGGGGCCTGTTGCCGTGGTTCCCAAACGTCTTTGCCGGAGGCGGAATTGCCCCGCCCTTGTCGGTCTGGGCTAAGTAATCTGCTCGGGTTTGCTTTTGGGAGCTTTTATTCCCTGCAAGCTTTCGGTAAGGCTTTGGAGGACGAGAGTGAAAATGGCGGCCTCCCAATCTCCGCCCCGGAGGAGCTGAGAACTCGGGGCCTGCTCCTAAGTGATCCCCCAGAGAAAAGCAGTCAGTCACTCCCGTGTCCCTGGTCTCCGGCCGCACTCCGTGCTCACCCGGCCTGTGACCAAGCGTTTCTATCTCTGGCACCCGACACGGTGTGGAGTCTCCAAACCCGGCAGATCCCTGCATTGCGCTCCCGCACTGCTCCTCCTGGGGGAGGAAGGGGAGTCTCCCCAGATCTGCTGCTTGTTGGGTCCCTCCTGGAGGAGCAGTGGTCCGACTGTGTTGCTGATCACAGTTTATGGCAACCCCAAGCTGATTGCCCACACATCGGTTCCATCTCTGCAGCCAGCTTCCCTGCTCTGATACCCAGAAGCTCTGCCACACTCAGGCACCCCAGATCTTTCTGTGACCCCGAGGGTCCTGAGACCACACTATCCCGTGAGGGTTCCACCCCCTGCTTAGCCACTGTAGCGACGTCTCTCAGTGGAGCCGACTTCTAAATTTTTGGATTTTGTGCTCCACTGCTCTATCACTTGCCAGAAGCGGCGGATGGAGGCCCCCTCCCCCGCTGTCTGTCCTCCCAAATATTGCCTTGGATTCACTTTTCCACACATCCTACCATCCAGGAAGTGTTCACTTTTCTCTTCAGAGAGTTGTTGCTATTCTTTTCTTCAATCTCCTGTTGAGTTCGTAGGTGTTCAGAATGGTTTGATCCTTCTTCAGCTGAATTCCTGAGACCAGATGAAATCTAGGTCTCCTACTCCTCTGCCATCTTGCTCCACCCCCCCAAATATCAGTTTATTTTAAGGATTAGGTACTTTTAAAGTATATATGAAATTACATAGGTAGCTTTTTTATGGAATACATGAAATTACAGATCTTCCTTGACTTATGGTGGGGTTATAGCCCAATAAACCCATCATAAACTGAAAATATTGTATGTTGAACATACATTTAGTACACATAACCTACTGAATAGCACAGCTCATATAGCTTACCTTAAATGTGCTTAGAAGACTCATATTTTCTTACAGGTGGGGGGTGGGCAAAATCATCTAACACAAAGTTTACTTTATAATATAGTGTTGACTGTCTCATGTAATTTATTGAATATCATACTGAAAGTGGAAAAGAGAATGACTATATGGGTACAGAATAGTTATATTAGTTGTTTACCCTTGTGATCACGGGGCTGAATTGGAGCTGTAGCTTGCTGCCACGCCCCAGTATTGCAAGAGAGGATTGTCCTACATATTGCTGGCCTGGGAAAATAGCAAAATTCAAAATTAGAACTACAGTTTCTACTGAATGCATATCACTTGGCACCATCGTAAAGTTGAAAAATTTTGAAGTCGAACCATCGTAAGTTGGGGCCTGTCTGTATTGCAAAGGGCAAATCCATGATATTTTATTTATATAGTGTGTTTTTTTGTGCTTTCCATGTGGAGATTAGAAAGGCAACATTCACAGTAAATTCATTTGACCTAACAGTATTCTTTCACTCATGAAAAGCGGCCTTGGTACACATTCTGTACTCTTGGTCCAGAGGAGTACATATTTTGGATAATTAGAAAGAAAAGGGCAAGAGAACAGAGCCTGGAGAGCCACTGAGAGGGTGTGGGACTCAAAGCCCACCCTTTACCTCCTGAACAGAGGGGAATGGATTGGTTTCATTCTGTAATTATAGTGTGGGGCTTGCTAATGCTCCCATGAGTGCTAGAGTCCAAGACATCTTGATGAAGATCCGAAATCAAGTTACCCTAGAGGAATTTTGTTTTTGTTTTTAAGCAGATGTTCACAGGGCTACAATCTTTATTAAGCAACAGCACCAGGGAAATGTTACAGACAGGAATGCTTCCTGTCTATCACAGTTTAGATTGGCTTGGCAAAGGATTACTAATGACTTGGAAAATTCCAGAACTAGTTTGATATCAGAATGTTAGGAATACTTTATGCGAAGGCCAGAAAGGTGACTTTGTACCTCTGGGGGTAGTCAATTACCTAACCAATTGGGTTGGGTAATTGACTACCCAAGATGTTTTATTCAAGACACTATCCTAGGCCTTTAGAGGGACACATAAATTATATCCTATAGTCTCTCTTCCAAAAGAGCTTGCATTTATTTGCAGAAAAATTCAGAGATGTATGAAAAATTAATGGGATAAGGCAGTATATGTAAAGTGCCCAGTGAAAGGTACAGAAAGTAAAGGTTAAAGGGAAGAATATGTTTAAGTTAGGGTTCTTTGATTCAGATCAACAGTATTGCTCTCAATAACTTGAACAAAAGAGAATTTGTTTGAAGACTTTTAGGAACTCACAGACTTGAGAGTCTGGCTGTAAGGCCTTAGGAGACATGCTTGCAGGAGCTGTCCAAAAAGTCTGAGGTGCTGTGGATCCCGGGGTTGGAAGAAATTGTGTTAGGTCACTCCAAGTTGTGGAAATTATTTGACCATTTTTTAATATGCTACCATAGATGTAGAAGGATGTATATAATGTGCTTGGGATAACGCACAAATTCTTCTGCTTGCAATGAATGATAAATGCATGAAGAAAGGGATCAGTTAGCAAAGTAAGTGGGAACCAGATTATGGAGTGCCTTGCTAAAATTATCTTACTGGCAGTGGAGAACACTTTGTAATGTTTAGCAAGAGTATAGCATGGTAATAATAGTAATATTTTAACTCTGTTCATTTCCGTGGTGAAATTTCAAAGAAAATAGCCCCTCCCTTCCCTATTCCTGAGGTTTTTGAATTAGCCTATGGGTGGTCTGTTTCTGAACTGCTTCCTTTCTTTACAGCAGTCTTTATTATGCGTTTCCTAGGCAGTGTTTCTCAAAAGAGCAACCAAAGTCTACCTGTATCAGAAATGACTGGGGAGAGATGCCCTGGTGACTCCATCAATTTAAGCATCTGACTCTTGGTTTCGGCTCAGTTTGAGATCTTAGGTTCACGAGATGGAGCCCCGCTTCCAGCTCTGTGCTCAACGTGGAGTCAGCTTGAGATTCTCTCTCCCTCTCCTGCTCATGCTCTCTCTCTCAAATAAATAAATAAATCTTAAAAAAAAATGACTGGGGAGATTTGTTAAAATGCCTATTCTTAGAGTCCTACTGAATTAGAATAATGGGAGTGGGGGCAAGAACCTGCGTTTTCAGCATGTTTCCCGAGTGATTCTTCTGCACGGAGCTTCAAGAACCACTGCCCTGAGCAGTGCTTAAATAGACAGATAGGCACAGGAACAAGGGTAAGTCCTTCCTTTCTGCCTTTCCTTCTCCCTTATCTTCTCTTTCTCGCCATCTCCCCTCATTCTGTATGTTTTGCTCCTCTTCTGTCTTCTCTTTCATTTAAGAAATCACTCACTGAGCACTCACTGTGTTCAAAACACTGCTAAATGCCTTTCTGAATGCTGGAGACTTAAAGAAATACCTGAGGAGCTTAAGTATATGTCTGTTCAAAATAGGCATTGGCAGGAAATCAGTTCTATTTCAGGGTGAGCCTTTTTGGGAAGACGTTTAGAATTTGCTTTAAGTTAAGGCTCACTTTGATTTGCAAGTATGGTAGGGCTCGAATCAGGAAGATCTAAGGATTTTCAGCTGTTGATAAAGGGGTAGCAGCTGATGAAATCAAATGGTAGGCATCAGGGTGAGAATCTCCTCCATATCAATTCAGAACATCAGTGAAAGTATAGGGCCAGACACTAATGCTTGGCTGGATTCTCACTTCCCTTATCCACTGCTCTTGTTTGAGATATAAAGAGAACATTTATTTAGCATACCTAATGCTTTGTAGATATCATCTCATTTATTATTTATAGGAATCCAGTTACTAGAACAATACCTAGCACAAGGAGGTTTTGAGTGAATATTATTATTGACTTGTTCATTTAGTAAATGCTAGGCAGTGTTCTAGACACTGAGATGCAGCACTGAAGAAAAACAAAAGAAGAATCTCTGCCTCATGTGACTTATATTCTAGTGTTGTGTATTATTTTATATCAACCTTATTATGTAGATAATATAATTCCCACATTACAGATGAAAAACTGGAGCTTAGGTGAATTTATGAGATCAGATAGCTAGGAATCTGTAAGGTTTAGCTCTAGGAAATGGATTCCCACACCTGTCTGGCTTCCAAACTCATATTTTCTATGACACTATTACAGCTTCAGGTAGATTTTTTAAAATAAAAAACTATCTTCCTTCGTTTGGATATGTTGGTCACCCTCTGAAATTGAAGTGAATTTCCTAGAGAACAGCCTTTATGCAACAAGATGCTAAAGAGATCTGAAAAGACCCCAAACAATGCATTGTCCCAGTCTCTTGCCCCTGTGCAGAAATCAGAAGACTCCAGTTAAGCTTCTGTAAACTGACTCTAGAACTGAAAACTTAGATGCTGTTTGGGAATATCCTATCACATATCTAACATATACCCCGGCTTCTGATATTTCAGCCCATTACTTTTGGGAAGGGTGTTGTGCCCCTGCCAAGAAAGCGGTGGGTCATCTGCTCCACGTGAATAGCCCTGCATGATGGCGAAGTAGTTGAAGGTTCCCACTGTGCCTCTCACTTCTGTGTGGTTTCCTGCTTCCTTCCTGTACTGGTGCTCCTTTCCTCTGAGGGCCCTGTGTGCTGACAGTCTCAGAGCCTGCTGACGCAGCTGAAAATGATCTAAAATAATGACTGTGTAAGAGATGTAATACCTTTCTCCTCCAGGAAGGGCTGTTTGCATTTTAGAAAAGGGCACTGCTTTGCCCAAAGGGATGACCCCCCTATCAGGGATGGCTTAGAGAGGGTACTATTTCTGAGGCTCACTCAGATGCACCTTCCACTCTGCATTTCCCTCTTCTTCCAAGCAGAATTAATTGCTTTTCCTTTGGGTCCATAAAATTTTGCTAATACTTCTTTAATAATGCTTAGCTCAGTCTAACCTGTTTGTTCATTAGCTGTAACTGTGTCCTTGTTATAAGACAGGACTGGACCTGCATCTCAAAAACACTGGTATGCCTGAAGTGCCTGGAACAGTCTTTGTACTCTGCACGAGCTCCATAATGGTTTGGTGCATTGAATGGAATTGGAGTTTTTCTGGAGAGGGCAAATTTTAAGGGTAGAGTGTGTACCTTCACTTTGAATCTACTCAGAATAATTTGCCAGAGATGTAAATAGGCGTGGGGAGATGAGATGGGCATCCCAAGTCATTCTGTAAAGAGATCAACTAAATACCATTTGTTTGGTCCAACTATACACTTAACCACTACAAATATGGGTACTGTGTACTTTCTGTCACTTATTAACTGCCCAGTAGCCTTGGACATGTCACTTTCTGTCTTAGGGATTCTAGTTTCTTCACCTGGTAAAATGATATGTTTATCCTTAGGATACAGTGAGATCATATGTGTAAAGCACTGTTCACATTCCCCAGCACATGGTACCTCCTCATTACCTGTTCTTTATTATTATTTTTATTTTCACAATGCTTTGAAGTTGATGATACCTCCATTTTACAGAATATAACAATGACTAGCATGTATTGGATGCAATCTTCCATTGGATTTTTACAACAAGCTTGTGGGGAGGTACCATTATCACTCCCACTTGTACAAAAAGGAAACAGATTGGGTTTGGGGTCACTCAGCTGGGTAAGTTGTGGAGCTGGAATTCATGCTTAGCTCTGATGAACTCCTGAGACTTCATTCTTTCCACTATGACAAGCTGCCTGTAAGGAATGATTGCCACTTCAAAATTGCACTCAGCCTTCTTAAAATACTTCTGTTCTTCAAATGAAATACCTCACGTCAGTTCTAAATCTGTAATACTTGGGGAATTAGGGCCTCATCCCATGTAATGCTGCAGTGTGCTCTCCGTGCTGCTAAAACCGCAGACACAAGGGTTTTCACCCTTGAGGCATCTGCTGGTGGGCGGCTGATTCTTATGCCATCTATGAGGTGCCGTGAGAGCACTCTAGGTGAAGAATGCTTGTAAATGCAAGCCGGTGTTTCTGCACAAGACCTATTTGTTGCTACTACTGAATATATTAGTTCATTACACTTCTTCCAAATAATTAGAAAGAATGTGCAGCAAGCGTTATAGAATGTATATATTTCAAACCCTGTGCTGGCATGTTATTAACGTGTGAATTTTAACTATTGTTCCCTGTCAGAGGTAACTCACGGCAGAATGAAAATTGTCCAATATAACTTCAACATTCAATCAAATGTGAATGGATAGGGCCAAAGGAAAATCTTCTGATTAGAAACTGGACCCTTTCCAGTTCTTGAGGTCTGAGGGAGATCTGAGACCTGGTGAGAAATAGCCAAGTTATAAATTATGATTTCCTTTTGCTTTCCCTTTGTTTCTTCAAATGTAACATTCCCATGTAGTCCATAGTTATGTTTGATCACATCAAAGCTAGGTTAGATACATCTTCTGAAACACTCAAAATATTTTGCTAAGTAACCTAGAGAGGTTATTTTCACTTCGGTATGAACAAAATCCAGATCTATTAGAAATGATTACTAAGCTCTTTTTTCTTTAATTCAAGATTTGTACTGGTTCTTGACAAAATTTTCACAAATTTTTAGCAAAATGAAAAAAATGAAGGGCAATGTGGTTTATTTTCCATGAAGCTAAATTCATTTAATTGTAAGTGCTGATATTCTATTTTGAGATTCAGTCATTGCAAGTTTTTCTGTGTTGCAGTGTCCCTCTTATTAAGAAATGGTGGTAATAGTAGACTGAAGTTTCTACATTTAATGTTTTTGGCAATATCTGAAGTTGCTAGCTTTATTTCTGTTTGTCAATTTTTTGTTTGTCTTTAATTTACTGACCTGTGTAATGTAAGTCTGGGAACCACCGGTATGGTAGAAAGAGCACAGGCTTTGAAATCAGAAGCCCCTGAATTTCCTTCCTTGCTAAATCTACTACAAGCCAGATGGCTGGGCTATTATGGGTGCTCCTAGAATCTCAGCTTCTCCATTTGTAATGTAAAGGCACAGGGTTGTTGAGAGAATTCAATGTGATCGAATATACAAAATGTCTAGCTCACAGGCCTACTTAATAAACAATCATTTTTCCTCTTTATTTTTTTTCTTCTGGAAGTACAATTCATGAGAAGTGTGTGACCATTGTCTGAGATTTGGGAGAGGAGCAGATAAGGGAGACAAATCACAAAATAGAGAATGGTGGTCCCAAAGGCAGGACATATTTGAGGTAAGCCTTTCTTTCTATTCCTTGTAACATTTTCTTATATTAAAGTCTTGGAGGGCAGTGATTTAACTTATTGTCTATGATTCCCCAGTATAGGGCACACAGGGCAGGCTCAGAGAGGCCCCTGCTACAAGTGGTGTGACCCAGGAAGTACACTCTGATTTGGCTATTTGCATGCAGGAAATTTATTGGGGTGTATTTGCCAGTTTAATGGCTATAGGGGAAGTGAAGGAAGAAGGGCCAGGCAGAGATCTCTGCCAACACTATAGGGAGTTTTGGAGCGAGGATAACCCTGCAGTTGTCTTGAATTGGGGCAGGGGATTCAGACTTTTTTACTTCCTGCATCAATCAATCATAGGATGTGGGTTGAAATAGGGAAGGGGGCATGACTTGGGAGAGGTCCCTTTCTTCAGCTGAGGGCAATCTCAGGAGGGGTTTTAGCGGCAAGCTCTCTGTTGTTGTTATGGGTAGAATTGTGTCCCTCCTGAAGTTGTTGAAGTCTTAACTCCTGATACCTGTGAATGTGACCTTATTTGGAAACAGAATCTTCGGAGAGGATCAAAGTGATCAAGTTAAGATGAGATGATTAGGGTGGGTTCTAATCCAATATAACTGTGTCCTAATAAAAAGGGCGACATTTTGACACAGACATAGACATGTGTAGAGAGAAGACAATGTGAAGGCCCATTAAGATTGCCATCTGCAAACCAAAGAATGCCTGAGGCTACCAGAAGCTAGGCTACCAGAGGCTAGGACCAGATCTTCCCTCAGAGCCCTCAGGAGGAACCTGCCCACACACACCTTGATTTTGAACTTCCACACTCCAGAACTTTGAGACAATACATTCTGTTACTTAAGCTGCCTGGTGTGTGGTGCTTTGTTACAGTAGCCCTGGGAAACAAATATAGTTGCCAATGCTCTGACAGTAGGGCTATATGTGCCTGAGTTCTGAAGTGGGTGGGGGGAGCATGGCACATCATAGTGTTACTAACAGAACTCCATGATGTTTGTGGGGTGAAGGAGCCTTCATGTTTTAGCTTTGACCAAGGTGGAGTCATGTTTCTCCCTACAAGAATTCTACTAAGTAGATAGTAGACTGGTTCTTCCATCTAATGATGTCGACACACTTCAATGCAATGAAATGCCCGACCCTATAAGGCTGCCTTCAGACTAACTGTGTCCAGAAACTGACAAAGGAAGAGGGCTCTGCATGTGCTCAGAAAACACTCTGAATCTGCGGTGCCCTAGAAACCAGGTATATATATGGATTTGGACCTCAAGGTAGGCTCGAACTGTTCTGAGGCTTATTACTGCTCCCTGTTTAAGGAAATGAGATTTTAAAATATAACAACAGTCCTGGCTATGGAGGAGAAAGGAGTTATCAAAAAGTAACAATAAGGAATTTTTATATCACAATATGGCTCAGAGTAAATGCTAATTTAATGAGCTGAGCAATTCTCTCAGGATAGAAGAGAAATAGTGATGGATTCACATAATTTTAGATTGATGTTTGCTGGTACTCTGTGTTTCTGTATTACCTTTGGATTTTGTCCAGCCTATCAGAGGCAGGGGTTGTGTCTTAATTAATCTCTGTAGTCTCAGCACCAAACAGGATGGACAATTCTGGGGACTGAATATGTATTTAGAGTTGGGGAGTTATGAAATCTGCCTGTGTAATCCCCTTGTCTTTTTCCTGCAAGTTGTGAGCGTTAGCTATATTCTTCTTCCATCAATAGAACAGTAGGAGCAGAAAAATCCATTATCGCACTCATGCCAATGACTAAACTGTTATCAGAGTTTGCATTGCAAAATCTTTATTTTTGATCAGAGGCAGGAAGAAAACAATCTGCTTTCTACCAAACTCCAGGTAAATACTCAGGGCTTGAGGTTGAAAAAAAATGATTGTTGAATGGATATTGAAAGCATGAGTAAAGCCCTTCAATACTTAAAAGTTTTTGTCTTTGAATTGTATATGACAAGTTTATGTCCATTATGGAAACCACACGGCTTATTGCAGAAAGGCCCCAGACTCCGCCCTTGCCTGCAGATCAACACTGAGGATTCATAACAAGCATGTAATAGATGCTCAGTAAATATCTTTGGAATGAAATTCCATGCTGCAAAACAGAGACAGGTTCCCACAGAGTCTATGTCAGGTCTCCACTGTCCTCTCTTTCAGGAGAGGACAGCCATCTCTTAGATGGTGCACTTCTCAGCTTTCCTCCCTCCTTCTCTCCTGCCCTCCCTCCCTCCCTCCCTCCCTCCTTCCCTCCCTCCTTCCTTCCTTCCTTCCTTCCTTCCTTCCTTCCTTCCTTCCTCTGTCTCTCTCTCTCTCTTTTTTTGGTGAGCTCCCCTTTTACTTTCCTGCTCTTTTACTTCTAATGTCTTCTCAGAAATCCAGAAATGCTTGGAATTTATTTGCAGTTTGAGGAGAGGGCAGTTGGTGGGGGTGATTGTGAGAGCCCAGCATCCCCTGCTTCAGGTTTGGAGAGCTCTGAAGGTAGCTTATACCACACAGTTCCCCTGATGCATTAGGCAGAAGCTGTTCCCAGCAGGACCTTGTCAGAGATCCCACCTTTGCTGGACCTCCTCTTCTCCCCATTTTGTTTCTGCCATTCCCTTACTAGTATCCCAGGGGACCCTATCTTCATAAATTACTCATACATGGGGCCCCTGGGAGGCTCAGTGGGTGAGCGTCTGCCTTCGGCTCAGGTCATGATCTTGGGGTCTTGGGAGTGAGCCGTCATTGGTCTCCCTGCTTGGTGGGAAGTCTGCTTCTTCCTCTCGCTGCTCCTCCCCTAGGCTTGTGTGCTCACTCTCTCTCTTTCTCTCTCTCTCAAATAAATAAATAAATCTTTAAAAAAATAAATAAATTACTCATACATGAATTCTCATCTCAGGGAAACCTAACTTTAGGCTTTCCACATTGAGGGGAGAAAGGCCTACTCTCTTGATTGAGGCCCATCTCTAAAAACTGCCCCATTTCTCTGCTCCCTTTCAAAGCAGAACTTCTCGAAAGAGTCTTCTTTATTTCCTTCCTCCAACTATTCTAATTAGGCTTCCATGCCAAACACTCCATAGAAACCTCTCTTTTCAATATCACCAGTGACCTGTATCTGGCCAAATTCAATAGCTACCTCTTGTTCTCATTTTACAGGAATTCTCAGCAGTCTATAACTCATCTGACCCTTCCTATAGAGACCCTCTCTTTTCTTGGCTTTCCTGACAAAACACTCCTAATTTTCTTCGTACCTCATAGGTCATTCCTTCCTAACTTTTGAGCCTATTCCCTCTTCTCTGTTTGGCCTATTATATGTTGACATACCTCATGGCTTAGATCTTGGACCACTTCTTTTATCTATTTATGCTTCTCCCTGTATGTGATGAAAATTTGTGCCTTTTGCCCCAATTTCTCCATTAAATTTTAACTTATATGCCCTACTGTCTATTAGACATCTCCACTAGTGTATTTAATTAATGCATCTCAAACTAAAACATCCAAGAGAGAACTGTCATTTCTGTATGCTAACAACTTAATGAAAACTTGTGTTTCTCACCTACTCCTCCCGGTCTTAGTAAATACATCACTTTGCACTGCATTGCTCACACTGGAGACAGAGCAGTCATCCTCCATTTCTCTGCTCTGCTCTCCCTACCACATCTAATTGATGAGACAGTCCCATTGACTATGCCATTGCACTGTTCTTTATCTGAACTTCTCATTGTCTCTATTGCCACTACCAGTCCCAGCTATCATCTTTTATCACTTGGGCTACTGAATCCATCAACTAACTGGTCTCTTATTTCCTCTGTCTACCCTTTTCCCCACCTGCCATAAACCATTCTTGGAACACATGATGAGATCACATCATTCTCCTGCTTAAAACTCTGTATGGCTTCTTATTGCACTTAGTATGAAATCTAAAATCCTTGCTACAATTTACAATCCATGCTTACCCTTCTGATTCTTCCCTTTTCTTAGATTCAGCCATTCCAGACTTCTGTCTTTCCTAGCACATGACAAGCCTTAGAGTTTTGTGCTTGTGGTTCTTCTTTCTGCCTACAATACTTTGGCCCTTGGTCTTTTTTCTTCATTTTTGCATGAGATAGATCTCCTTTTTTTTTTTTTTTGTAGCTCAACTCAATTCCTATTCCTTTTAAAAATTTCTATTTTTCCAACTTTATTGAGGCCTAATTGGCAAGTATAATTTTATGTATTTAGGGTGTACAACAGGATGATTTGATATACATATTCACTGTGATGATTACCAAGATCAAGATAATACATGTATTACCTCACATGCTTACCTCTTTTTTTTGTTGTTTATGGTAAGAACACTTAAGATCTACTCCTCTCAGCAATTTTCAAATATACAACACAGTATTATTAACTGTAGTCAGCATGTTGTACATTAGAGCCTCAGGATTTATTCTTATAACTAGAAGTTTGTAACTCTTAACCTACATTTCTGATTTCCCCATCCCCTCAACCCCTGGCAACCACTGTTCTGTTTGCTGTCTCTATAAAATTGGTTTTTGTTTTTGTTTTTTTTTTTTTTGGTAAATTCCACATATATGTGATACCATACAGTATTTGGTTTTCTTTCTCTGTCTGGCTTATCTCACTTAGCATAATGCCCTCCACTTTCACCCATGTTGTCGCAAATGTTAGAATTTCCTTCTTGTGGCTAAATAACACTCCATTTTACCCATTCTTTTATCCATTTTTTCTTTATCCACTCATCTGTCGAAGGGCATTAAAGTTGTTTCATTATCTTGGCTATTGTGACTAATGCTGCAGATAATCTTTTTGGGATACTGATTTCATTTCCTTGAGATATATATACCCAGGAGTGGGATTGCTGGATCATATGGTTGTTCTATTTTTAATTTTTTGAAGAACCATCATATTGTTTTCCATAATGGCTATACCAGTTTACATCCCCAGCAACAGTGTATAAGTGTACCTCATTCCCTACATCCTTATCAACTTTGGTTATCTCTTGTCTTTTTGATGATAGCTGTACTGATAGGTGTGAACTAATATCTTATGTGGTTTTGATTTGGATTTCCCTGATAATTAATGATGTTGAATACCTTTTCATGTACCTATTGGCCATCTGTCTGTCTTCTTTGGGAAAATGTCTATTCAGGTTCTTTGTCCATTTAAAATGGATTATTTGCGGGGTGAATGGTGGCTCAGTGGGTTGAGCATCTGCCTTCAGCTCAGGTCGTGATCTTGGGGCCCTGGGATGGCATCCCATGTTGAGCTCCCTGCTCAGCAGGGAGTCTGCTTCTCCCTCTGCCCCCTCCAACTTGTGCTCTCTCTCTCATTCTCAAATAAATAAATAAAATCTTTAAAAAATGGATTATTTGCTTTTTTTCTATTGAGTTGTATGAATTATTTTTTTGGGGAGGGAGGGGCAGAGGGAAAGGGAGAGAGAGAATCTTAGGCAGGCTCCACGCCCAGTGCAGAGCTACACTTGGGGCTCAATCTCATAACCCTGAGATCCTGATCTAAGCCAAAATCAAGAGTCAGATGCTTAACCAACTTAGCCACCCAGGCGCCCCTGAGTTCTTTTTTTGTTTAATTTTTAAATTTTTAAAAATTTTTAAAGATTTTATTTATTTTATTTGACAGAGAGTGAGAGACAGTGAGAGAGGGAACACCAGCAGGGGGAGTGGGAGAGGGAGAAGCAGGCTTCCCACGGAGCAGGGAGCCCGATGTGGGGCTCAATCCCAGGACTCTGGGATCATGACCTGAGCCAAAGGCAGACGCTTAACGACTGAGGCACGCAGACACCCCTCTTTTTTTTAATTAAGTTTTTATTTAAATTCCACTTAGTTAACATACAGTGTAATATTAGTTTCAGGTGTATAATTTAATGATTCAGCGCATCCATACAATACCTAGTGCTCATCACAAGTGCCCTCCTCAATCCCCATCACTTGGTGATGTTTAATCCATTCCCTTATCCCCCCTCCCCTTCCCTCTGATAACCATGAGTTTGTTCTCTATAGTTTCTGACTCTGTAGAGTCAGTTTCTTGGTTTGCCTCTCTTTTTTTTTTCTGCTATGTTCATTTCTTTTGAGTGAAGTCATATGGTATTTGTCTTTCTCTGATTGACTTACTTTGCTTAGTATTATACTCTCTAGCTCCATCCACATCATTGCAAATGGTGAGATTTCATTCTTTTTTATGGCTGAGTAACATTCCATTGTATTCATATACCACCTCTTTTTTTTTTTTAAAGATTTTATTTATTTATTTATTTTACAGAGAGAGAGAGAGAGAGCGCACAAGCGGGGGAGCAGCAGAGGGAGAGAGAGAAGCAGGCTTTTTGCTGAGCAGGAAGCCTGATGTGGGGCTTGATTCCAGGACCCTGGGATCATGACCTGAGCCTAAGGCAGATTAACTGACTGAGCCACCCAGGTGCCCCATATACCACGTCTTCTTTATCCATTAATCAGTTGATGGACATTTAGGCTCTTCCCATAATTTGGCTATTATAGATAATGCTGCTAGAAACATTGGTGTGCTTGTAATCCTTTGAGAGTTGTAGGAGTACTTTATGTATTTTGGACATTAACCCCTTATCAGATATATGGTTTGCAAATATTTTTTCCCATTGTGTAAGTTGCTTTTTCATTTTGTTGATGGCTTCCTTTGCTGTACAGAAGCTCTTTCGTTTGATGTAGTCCTACATGTTTATTTTAACTTTGTTGCCCGTGCTTTTGGTGTCTTACCTAGGAAATTTATTGCCAGACCAATATCAGGGAGATTTTCCTCTATGTTTTCTTCTAGAAGTTTTATGTTTTCAGATGTTACATTTAAGTTTTTAGTCCATTTTGAGTTAGTTTTTGTGAATGGTGTAAGATTGGTGTCTAGCTTCATTCTTTTGCATGTGGATTTCCAGCTTCCCTAATACCATTTATTTAAGAGACTATCCTTTCCCCAAGGTGTGTTCTTGGTGCCCTTGTCAAAGATTAGTTGACCATATACAAGTGGGTTTATTTCCAGGCTCTCTATTTAGTTTTACAAGGTCTATGTTTCTGTTTTTATGCCTGTACCTACTGTCTTGGTTACTATAGCTCTATAATACAGTTTGAAATCAGGAATTGTGATACCTCAAGATTTGTTTCTCTTTCTCAGGATTGCTTAGGCTATTCAAGACCTTTTAAGGTCCATAGAAATTTTAGGATAGTTTTTCTATATCTGTGAAAAATGCCATTGGAATTTTGATAGAAATTGCATTCAGTCTATAAACTGATTTGTTAGTATAGACATTTTATCAATATTCTTCCAATCTAAGAACACAAGATAAACTTCCATTTATTTGTGTCTTCAATTTCTTTCCTCAGTATCTTATAGTTCTTAGGGTGCAGGCCTTTTACCTCTATGGTTAAATGTATTCCTAAATATTTTATTATTTTTGATGCTATTGTAAATGTGATTAATTTCTGAATTTCTCTTTCAGATATTTCATTGTTAGTGTATAGAAACACAACTGAGTTTTGTATGTTAATTTTGTATCCTGCTACTTTACTGAATTATTAGTTCTAATAAGGTTTTTTGGGGGGTTGAGTCTTTAAGGTTTTCTATATATAGGATCATATAATCTGTAAACATAATTTTATTTCTTTCCCCAATTTGGATGCCTTTTATTTCTTTTCCTTGTGTAATTTCTGTGTCTAGAACTTCCAGTACTCTGTTGAATAGAAGTGGCAAGAGTGGGCATCCCTGTCTTTCCTGATCTTAGAGGAAAGGTTTTTAACTTTTCACCAGAGAGTATGATGGTAACTACAGGCTTGTCACATATGGTCTTTGTTATGGTGAGGTACATTTCTTCTATACCTAATTTCTTGATAGTTTTTATCATGAAAAGGTGTTCGATTTTGTCAAATGCTTTTTTTTTTTTTTGGTCAAATGCTGCATCTATTAACATGATCATATGATTTTTATCCTTCATCCTGATAATGTGGTAAATCACATTTATTGATTTGCATACGTTGAACCACCCTTGTGTCCCAGGGATAAGTCCTGTTTGATCATGGTGTATCATCCTTTTAATATGCTCTTGAAGCTCTTGCATTTGGTTTCCTAACATTTTTTTGAAGATTTTTGCATATATGTTCATCAGGGATATTGGCTTGTAATTTTCTTTTCTTGTAGTGTCCTTGTCTGGTTTTGTTACAAGGTTAAGGCTGACCTTCTAAAAAGAGTGTGGAAATATTCCTTCCTCTTCAATTTTTTGGGAGAGGATTAGTATTAATTCTTCTTTAAATGTTTGGTAGAATCCGTTAGTGAAGGCATATGGTCCTGGACTTTTATCTGTTGGGAGAGTTTTGACTACTGATTGAAACTCCTTGCTAGTTATTGGTCTATTGAGATTTTCTATTACTTCATGATTCAATCTTGTTAAGTTGTATGTCTCTAGGAACTTATCCATTTCTTTAAATTAGCTAAATTTTGGCATTAATTTTTTATAGTAGTATCTTATAACCCTGTGTATTTCTGTGATATCCATTGTAATGTCTCCTCTTTTGCTTATAATTTTATTAATTTGATTCATCTCTTTATTTCTTAGTTTAGATAAAAGTTTAGCATATTTGTTTATCTTCAGTAAAAACTCTGAGGGGCACGTGAGTGGCACAGTTGGTTAAGTGTCTGACTCTTGGTCATGATCTCCGGGTCATGAGATCAAGCCTGGGATTTCTGTCTCTATCCCCCACTGCCCTGCCTGCCTTGTGCTCTCTCTCTCTCAAATAAATAAATAAATCTTTTAAAAAAAAAACCTCTGATTTTTCTTGATCTTTTCTATTGTCTTTCTAGTCTTTATTTAATTTGTTTAATTTATTTCTACTCTAATCTTAATTTTTCCTCCCTTTTGTTAACTTTGGGCTTAGCTTGTTCTTTTTCTGGTTCCTTGAGGGTATAAGGTTAGATTATTTGAGATCATTCTTTTTTCTTTTTTTTTTTAAGATTTTTATTTATTTGAGAGAGAGAGAATGAGAGATAGAGAGCATGAGAGGGAAGAGGGTCAGAGGAGAAGCAGACTCCCCGCCGAGCAGGGAGCCCAATGCGGGACTCGATCCGGGACTCCAGGATCATGACCTGAGCCGAAGACAGTTGCTCAACCAACTGAGCCACCCAGGCGCTCTGAGATCATTCTTTTTTCTTAATGTAGGCATTTATTACTGTACATTTTCATCTTAGAAATGCTTTTGCTGCATCCCATAAATTTTAGTGTGCTTCCATTTTTGTTGGTCTCAAGTTATTTTTGATGTTCCTTTTGATTTCTTTTTGGGCCCATTGGTTGTTCAGAAGCATTCTGTTTAATTTCCACATATTTGGGATTTTTTATCTCTCTTCCAGTTATTGATTTCTAATGCCATGCCAGTGGGGTCAGAAAGGATGCTTGATCTGATTTCAATCTTTGTAAATTTGTTAAGACTTGTTCTGTGACCCTGAAAATATTTTGGGTGTGCTTGAAAAGAGTGTGTATTTTGCTACTGTTGGTTGGAAAGTTCTGTATGTCTGTTAGGTCCATTTGGTCTGTGGTGATATTCAAGTCTACTCTTCCTGTAATGATTTTCCTGTCTGGACAGTCTACCTATTGTTGAAAGTGTGGTGTTGAAGTCTCCCACTATTATTGCATTACTGTCTATTTCTGCCTTCAGATCTGTTTAGTATCTTTAGGTGCTGTGATACTGGGTGTGTATATATTTGTATTTGTTATATACTCTTGATGAATTGACCCCATTGTCATTATATAGTGAAATTTGTCTCTTGTTACAGTTTTTGACTTAAAGCCCATTTTGTCTGATATAACTGTAGCTATGCGTGCTCTCTTTTGGTTTCCATTTGAATGAAATATATTTTTCCATCTCTTCACTTTCAGCCTATGAATCTTAAAGCTTAAGGAAGTCTTTTGTAGGCAGCATATAGTTGGGTTTTTTATTTTTATTTATTTTTTTATCCATTCAGCCACTCTATATCTTTTAATTGGAGAATTTAAACAATTAACATTTAGGGTAATTACTGATAAGTAAGGACTTACTATCACCATTTTATTAATCGTTTTCTGATTGTTTTGTAGTTCCTTTGGTCCTTTCTTCCTCTTTTGCTGTCTTTATGTATTGATGATTTTGTTTTCATTAGTGGTCTGCTTTTATTCCTTTTTCTTTTTCATTTGTGCATCTAATAGATTTTTGCTTCATAGTTATCATGAGGCTTTATTAATACATCTTACAGTCATGAGCTATTTTAAACAGGTAACAACTTAACTTCAATTATATTCAAAAGTTCTACACATTTACTTGCCCACTCCCCACATTTATGTTGTTGATATCACAATTTACATCTTTTTATATTGTGTGTCCATGAACAAAATATAGCAGTTGTGGTTATTTTTAACCATTCTGTCATTTCACTTACATGCTAGAGTTCAAAGTGTTTTGCACACCACCACTGCAGTATCAGAGTATGTTTTATGTTGCTAATTAGTGTCCCTTCATTTCAGTTTAAAGAACTTTTCGTATTTCTTGTGACAAATGTCCTCAACTTTGTCTCAAAAGCCTTTATCTCTCTTTTATTTCTAAAGGACAACTTTGCTAGTATTCTAGGTTGCCAGTTTTTTCTTTGAGCACTTTGAGTATATTATCCTACTCTCTCTTGGCCTGTAAGTTTTCTGCCGAGAAATCTGCTGATAGCCTTATTGGGGTTCCTTTGTACTTGATGAGTCTTTTTTTTCACTTACTGCTTTTGAAATTGTCTTAGGTCTTTGATTTTTGAGTTTAATTATAATGTGTCTCAGTGAAGATTTCTTTGGGTTAAATATTTTTGGAGATTGCTGAGCTTCCTGTATCTAGAAGGTTTTATCTCTCCCCAGATTTTTTAAAGTGAGTTTTCTGACCCTTTCTCCCTCTTCTCCTTCTGGGACTTCCATAATGCCCAATATAATTTCTTTTGATGGTGCCCCCTAACCCATGTAGGCTTTCTTCACTCTTTTTCATTCTTATTTATTTTTCCTCTTCTGATTGGGCAATCTCAAGATATCTGTCTTCAAGCTTGCAGAGTTTTTCTTCTGCTTGATTGAGCCTACTGTTGAAGCTCTCTATTGCATTTTTAATTTCATTTATTATATTCTTCATGTCCAGAATTTCTGTTTGGTTCTTTTTAATAATTTCTCTCTATTTTGAAATTTTAGCTTTGTTCATACATTGTTTTCCTGAGTTCATTGAATTGTCTGTTCTCTTGAATCTCACTGAGCTTCCATAAAATAAGTATTTTGAATTCTTTTTGAGGTAACTCACAGGTCTTTATTTCTTTGGGGTCAGTTACTAGAAAATTATTTTGTTCTTTTGGGAGTGTCATTTTTTTAAAACTCTTTTATATTTCTAGTGACTTTGTGTTGATGTCTGCACAGGTGAGGGGCAGTCACCTCTTCCAGCCTTCTTGGACTGGCTTTAGTGGGGAAAGATTTTCACCTGAAAGTGGTTGTGGGGATGCTGGCTGGGTAGGGTGCAGTGTTTCTGGTTCTGGGGAGAACATAGCAGTATTGTCTCCATGTAGCTCTATCAGCTGAGGTCAGTGTTGGCAAAGATGATGTGTGTCTTTAGTGGCCAGTCTGTGGAGGTCCTGTAAGTGGCAGTGGCAGCCTAAGGCTATTAGTATCCTCAGTGGTGAATGCTGCTGGGTCCTCCTGTTCATCTTTATTGCCCATGGCAGGCAGGAGGTTCTAACTTTGGGCATCTGTCTTGGTGCCAGGTCTGATGTGCTAGTACTCAGAGTAGCAGTGGGGCTAGGATCCTAGGCTCAGGCACATGTGGAACTACCATAGCGCCTGGAGCCTGGGGCATTGGTACACTTGCTGCAGTGGTGGTGCTGGTGCCAGAGGTGCAGGCATGTGCAGATCTCCTGGGAACTGGGGTCTGCATCTCTGGGGCTTTCTGCAGTGACTAGACTCTGAGAGAAAGGTGCAGCAGCAGTGTGGACCCTGGAATGACAGAGTGCAGTAGCAGCCTAGGCCTATGAGCAGGGTGCAAGGCAGCAGCAACTTGGCCCTAGTGATACTGGCCAGAGCCCCAGCTCAGGACTCAGAAAGTGGGGTCCAGAGCAGCAACAGCACAGGCCATGGATGCTAGGCTATGCATCAACTCAGGGCCCAGGAAAATGACCACAGAGCTGGAATAGCACACCTCAGTGAGAGTGGGTTAATGCCACAACTTAAGACCCAGTGAGTTGGGCACAGAGCACCGGCAAAACAGCACAGTCTTTATGATGGGGGTTCAAAACAGCAGCTGGGGGGCACAGGCCAGTGGTAGCTTTCCCTGGCGGTGATGGCTCAGAGCTGCCACTTTGGACTCAGGGTGGGGCACTGAAATGCCCCATGCAGCCTGGTGATGCCGTGTCAAAGCTGTGACTTAGGATCCAGGGGCAGTCACAGAATAGCAGCAGCATGGCCCAGACAGTGGCCCATGGAAGCCTCATGTCAGGACTCCAAGGACAGGGTACAGAGCAGGGGCAACTTGGATCTACTTTTGGCATGTTAAAGCCTTGACTTAGTATTCAAAGGGTGGGCTGCTGAGCAGTGGGAGCTCTGGTCCTGTAGATGGTGAGGTGCTGTGGTGTCCTGATCCTGAAGAATGGTTCACTGCAGCAGCTAGTGTCTCTGGGAGCAGGTCTCCCTATAGCTACAACTCCAGCCCCAGGGAGGAGATGTAGTGAGGGGCACTCTGGGCAGTTCCGTCAGCGGGATTCTGCATTGGTGAAGACTGTCGGGGTCCTCAGTAGCAAAGGCTACAAATGTTCACAGTGGTGATGGGACTTGCTGTGTTTCTCCTGCTCTCCTTTTCCTTTTGGGGTTAAATCTCCCTGAGGAAATCCTTCTGGGCACTGAGCTGCTCTGGACTCAGGGCTGGGGTGATGCAGGTAAAATGTTTTCTAAGCTTGTCTATGCAGCCATCCTTATTGTTTGAGCTTTGCAGGATATCTGCTGCTTCTTCATTGTAGTCCAGAGCTTTCCCAAAGCTATTTTTTGCCAGTTTGTGGTTTATTTATTGTTTTTGTTTTTGTAGGAGAGACAAGAATTGGGGCCTCCTAGCCCATCATCTTGCTGATGTCTGCTGTAGGTCTTTTCAAAACTGACCCTAATAGCTGTGGGAAACATTGACCTCAGTTAAATATCTCTAGATTGAGAGAAAGCTGAGTAACACATGAACACTACATCCAAAAAACTTCTATCAACAGTCTAAAGAATTGAGAGACATTCTACCCAACATAGAATAAACTCCTAATTTTATTCTGAAACTCAGAGACTGGTTTCTATTATATGGACTTCTCTAAACTGTGAGGCTAGATTCCATCCTATTGTCAAATAAATCTGTTATAATTTTTTAAAGGATTATTTATTTATTTTGGGGGGTGGGAGAGAGCAAAGGGCAGAGGGAGAGAGAGTCTGAAGCAGACTCCTTGCTGAGCACAGAGCCTGACCCGGGACTCAATTTCACAACGCTGAGATCAGACCTGAGCCAAAACCAAGAGTTGGACGTTCAATTGACTATGCCACCCAGGTGTCCCTAAATCTTTTATAATTTATTATGAGGTTCTGGAGAGCAGAGACTATACATCACTTACTCAGACAACTGGCACAGTATATGGCATCTCTTCGTAAAGTACTCAACAAATGTTTGCTTGATGATGTAATTACCAGTGAGGATTGGATTTTGCTATTAGCTTTGAAAATTTAGGCAACTTTCAAAATCACTCTGAGCCTAGTTTTCTTTATACCTACTAGATAGGATTGTGGTAAAGAGCAAAAGAGCAAGTGAAAGCCCCAAACACATGCTTGGTACATAGTAGGCATTGCAGGTATCTTTATTTTTCTTTCTCCCTCCATCTCTCTTCTCAGTCCCTCCTTCTGGCTATAGATTTACCTATGATCCCAAGTTCAACCCTAGGCACAGTCCCTACATTCTTTTTGTCTTCCTTTATTCCTCCCTCAAATCCTCCCTTCTTTCTCAACTGTTTCTCCCTTCGCCTCTTTCTTTATCATAACTCCTCTCCCTCTTCTATCCTTCCCAACTACTCAACTTTCAGCCCAACCTGTACTTTTCTCATCTGCCTTTCTTAAAGTTTAGCATGAATACCTAATCTCTCTAGCCTACCAAAAAGTCAATAAAGGAGGCTGCTTTTTAGTCAGACCTAAATACTCATTCTCAAATTGTCTCTACAGGAAAAAGACCTTCTATGGAGCTTGTCTTCTGCTCCCTACTGAGACAAAAGGGCCTCCCAAGCCCATGCAACCCAAGTGCTGAAATATTAATAGGAAAAGATAGCAAGGCAAGGGCTCGGCAGTTTGGGTGCGAGACCAGCAGGTCTTCTGGAGCTCTCTTCTGTGTGGAGCCTGCGGGAGGGCTGACATTCAGCCTGCCTCCACACGGAGATGCAGATGGCTGCTAAGCTTATTTCAGCGAGCATACAAGGAAGGGGGTGGGAGAGACTGGCAGATCAGAGCCACAATTCCTATCCATGGCATCAAGATGCCAAGATCTGAAGACAATTAAAAATGGATAACTTGAGGGAAACTTACAGGGAGACAGTTTAAGCCTTATTAAAATGCATTGAAAACTTTTTTTTAAAGGAGAAAAAAATACTCTGATTTGTTTTTGAGTTTTAAAAAATAAACATCCCTCAAGATTGGCCTCTTCTAAATAGGGTTGGTAGGGGTATGGCTATATAAAAATAAATCCAATCGGACTTCCCACAGTATTTTCCTTAAAAAACATGCCAATAAGTTTGTAATACTGCCAAGTTCCAAAAGAACAGATTGAAATACCCAAGATTAAATATTCAAATTTTTCCCCATTGAAGTGGCATTTTAATTTCCTTCCCTAGAATACCCTGGTCGGAGGGGGAGAGAGTCACTGTCTTTAGGTACTTTCTTGTTTTCATTTTCTTTTGAGTGGTGGGTTCTAGTTGAAAGAGGTACAAATACTTAGGTAGATTTATTTAGAAATCGCTTTGGGATTCCCCGGTGAAGCCCCAAATGGGGAGAATGTCTGTATGTGAGGGTGACAAGACTTTAGCTAAATGTAGTTTATTATTTTCTGATAATGCATTCAGGGCCAAGCAAAGCCCATATACTCAGTTTCATTGATATGTTGTTAAAGAGCCATGCGTTTATAAAAGTATGCTTTTCTTTTATTTTTGGACCTTTCTTTATGATTATAAAGTTCACTAGCTCATCTTTGTAGTATAGTGCTTAAAAGCCTAAGCTCAAGATCTGGGTTTCATTTTAGGCCCTATCCTATCCATCACTTACTGTTGAGTGACTCTGAGAAAATTGCTTCATTGCTTTGAGCCTTGGCATGTTCATCTATAGGATGGGGATGTTAATGCCTGCCCTTTGAGCTCTTTGTGAGAATGACAAGGGACTCAGTATATAAAGCACTGAGCACAGTGTCTGGCATGTGTGTGAGGAGTCAGTATTTGTTAACTAGTATTATTTCTGCTGCCTCCAGAATTTATTGCACTGACATAATAACTTCAGATGTTTTCATAGCACTTTGCAAATTTCAAAGCATTTCCACTTACATTATGTCATGCATCCTGTGAAGATGGTAAGGCAAGAATAACCTAACCTTATTTAGCATATTATATTTAGGCACTTCCCAAACTCATGCAGTTAGAAAGTATTATGTCAGGACTTGAACCTTAGTGTTTTTTAAGCGCATTGCTACATCTATGAAATACTAATAATACATTTAGAATTTAGTGAGTCCTTATTATTTCAGGCACTGTTCTAAGTGATTTACATGAATAATCTCATTTAATCCTCACAATAGTATGATTTAGGTTCTATTATATCCCCCATTTTACAGATGAACAAACTGATGTTTGAACATTAACATCTGGTCTCTTAGCATAGTAGCTAGCTTTTAGGTAAAAACACTCAGGACTACCTTAAGGATGCCTGAATTTTCAGCTGTGTAATCTTGGGCACAATCACTGAATTTTTCTGCATTCTCATCTGTAAATTGGGAATAATAATTCAAGCCCACTTCCAGAGTTGTGAGGATAAAACATTTGAATGTCCTTTGGAAAGGTAACATGCATGTACTAATTACTATAATATGGTAATAAGCCATTTATGTGGATATGTGTAGCTAAAATGATCACCAATGATCTGGGTGTAATTATTTTTTACTTTTTAAAATGCTGTGTTGGCAATATGTAGGCACAGATATGAAAGGAGCTCACTAAGAGCACGTCAGCCTAATCACAATTATAGAACTGTGGTTTCTTCAAGAAATGACTAAATTAGCAACATTTTCACAGTTCACATAAGCTGATTTTCTAAGCCCAAATTGTCCACAGCTGGATCTGTGTTGGTGCTGGTGTTTCCAGCTTGTGGTTTCTGGACTGGTGGCCAGTGAATTCCAGACACCACTCTTTGGATTAGAAGTTAATTCTAAATTCACGGAAGGTATTTTAATATTTGTGCAGATAGCCTATGTGGACTCTGCAACTCCAGTTGATTTTGACTGTTCATGCCTTCCCTCGAAGTTTACTTAATACAATTGTTTGAGGGATGGTGACTGAGTCAACATCTGTGTGGATAGACCTGGGAGCCTCTTCACCAGTGTTGCTTACCTTAGTATTAAAAAAAATAAATCAAACAATCTGAATTGAAACACAGGACAATGTACGGTCTTCTTGGAGCTGGTTTCCAGGCTCATAGGATGTCATGTCTTCCTAAATGGGATATCATTGGTAAAGCCTGGATATAGGAGCACCCAATAATGATAGTTCTCACTGCTCTCCCTTTGTCTGTATTTCCTCACAGCCTAGCACAGAGCAGGGCTTGAGGATGTGATGCTAACTCCCCACTACCCCAGTGTAGGGGAATGGAATGGCCAAAGCTCTGCAACCTGGCACCTTGGTGGAACTCCAGACTCTAGTGCATATTGACATTGCAAACTTGAGTAAGTTCCTTAACTTTCCCGACACTGTTTTCCTCATCTGTAAAATTCGTTTGATAGTAGACACAGTTTTGGATTGAGGATAATGAAGATGATAGAGGTAAAAGTGAATACACTGTGTAAAAATAATATAATCATTAATTTTCTGTGAGTTCTTACTACTTACCCTCTTCTCTCACTATGTGAATAAATGGGTATTCTAAATGAAAGGCTTTCAGGGAAAGGGTCATGGGAGGTGGGGTGTTTCTGAAATGTGAGGGGCTTTACACTCATTGTTTTGCTTTGTCCTCATACAGTTCAATGCCATGGGTATGCTATTGTTGTCACTTTCCAGATAAGGAAATGAGTCCACAGAGAGGTTAAGTCACATGTCCAAAATGCCCCATTTAGTAGGTGAAATATTCAGAATTTGAATCCTGTGTTCTTTACTGAGCAGAATACTGAATTCAGAGCCAGGTGACTTTTGTTTAAATGACAACAATGGGTCTAATATTGTTAACTATGCCTTCACCATATACCAGGTCTGGGCTAAGCAATTTTAAGAACTTGTTACATCTGCAATAACATGATGCCCCCTTTACAGGTGAGTAAACTGGGAGGTTACCTGGCCTGCCGCATGTCAGCAAGTAAGCAGCAGAGTTAGGATTTGGCCCAAGACAACCTAGTTTAAGAATCCCCACTCTCTTTTCTGTGCAGTATTATCTGGGGCTAAGTTCACCTTTGCCACTGTCAAGCGTGACACTTCTCTGCTCTGGGCCTCAGCTTGTTAATTGGTAAAATGAAGAGGTTGTTTAGATAAACCATAAAATCCCTTCCATAGTCTATCCAATAGAGCGAATCAATGTTGTCATAATAAAAATCACACAAGGGCATGTCCTGCAGGTCAGACCCATCCTCACTGCTGAATCATGAAGTGGGACTGCTCAGCAAATAACAAGGACTGCATGCTTTTTCCTGTTTTTGTGAGCTGTTGACAAGGAGCCGAGGTTTATTGGATTCCGGAGAAATATGTTATCTCCACAGTATGACTTTTCTTTCCTTTGAGGCGATTCCTCCTTGTTCTCCTTGTAGTTTTCTTCCCAAACTTGAACTTTCTCTCACTAGAGTCAGAATCAAAATATATGTGGCAAAGGCATGGGTTATGATAGGGTTGTGACAGTCACCAGGAATGGCTTCACTTTAGGCTATTAAAATGAGGTTTCTTCAGTTACTTCGGTTTCCTTTTTTCCATTGGAGGACTAGCCCTGCAAAATGTCAGTTGAAAACTTGTAAGCTGTATAGCAGAATGATATGTACAGTCTTTATTCTCTGGTTTTTTGATTTCAATTTCCTCTTACAGAAATTCAATTAATGCATTTTCAAAACAGTACAAGGAAAACTCAGCCATGGATATGTAAGGAGTTCTCAGTGAGGGATTTTTGCTTCTCTGAGAAGGACCCTTTCTCTCTCACTTAATTCTGTTTATAGCACAGACCCTTTAGAGAATACGATGAAAGCTACAGACTATTTTCCTAGCAAAAAACACACTCCCATTCACACAGAATTTCACAAATTCAGGGGCTCACAAGCACCCCAAACTTGTCCGTGGTCAGTGGTTCCAGCTAAATACCCTCTTCTCTAGGGCCTTGATTTTTTTTTTTCTTTCAGCCTCTCTTTTTCCCTCATTCATTTTCTTAACTCCTTTCCCCACCACTGAAGTACAATAATAGCATATCAGATGTGGAATGGACCTCAAAGCCCAGCAAACTGACTTGTCACCAGTTCGAAATGACCAGCTAGCTCAGATCATACCTCTCTAGTGATAAGGAATTCACCCCATACTGGTGACTGCTCACTGAATTTTAAAAATGAATTAATTAATAACTAAATAATTCAATTAGAAGTGTTCACATTTTCTTGAGCCGACTTCTACTTGCCTGTGTAGTGGATGCTGTCTGGCCCAGCCTAGAATGCTCTACCCTTTACCTCATTGCCCACACGCATTCCCCAGCTGCTGTGAGTGTTGGCTGATTACCGTTTGCAGCTGTTCTCTCCCTGGAGAAGTACCATTGGCTCAGCATAAGCTGCGGTTGCTGTGTGCTCCCCCGCATATCTACTGTACACTGCAGACAGGGATAGACTGGCATAGGTGCTTAAGAGGCTGGGCCACTTGCCTCAGGGTAGGATTGCATCTGTGGTGCAGTTTGTGTTACAGAATGTGCCTGTGGGATCAGATCTATGCTTCCCTTTAGCTGTGATTACATTCTTGCTTAGACTATTCCTGACCCTGCTTCCCTTGCTCTTCTTTTGAGAGCACTCCTATCTTTGCTGTTGGGCTCTGCTTCTGGACCTGAGGCAGTTTGTACTGCAAATGGTCCTGGGATGGGATTCTGGAGTTGGATCCCTCTCTGGCTGGATGGCAGTGAGGACCCCTGTCACTATCAAGTGGGGTCTTGATAGTCTCTGCCATGGGCAGCAGTGCAGTTGCTAAGAAATTTCCCTGAGTTGAACTGGGGTTAGGATAGATATGGAAGACTTGCTTTAGCTGATGCATTGTATTGGGCATTTGAGATGTGCAGGGAAATAGTAACCCAAAGACTGTGGGATTAGGTAGTTGTTCTTAGCATCATTACTTCACTCAAGAGGGAAAATGACAGTCTCAGATGTAGCTATCAACAATTTAAAGCCAAGTGAGAGGCAGGGAATTTTGTTGGAAGTTTTCAAAAATTGCCTTATCTCCAACAGCTAGAGGGGAAGCATAGCTGAGGGTCAGGAACAAGACTTACTCAGAAGAGGGCAGAACTTCAGAGAGGCCTGAAGTCTCAGCCAAGGCAAGTCTTCTATGCCAAAATGAAGGCCCTCATAGGGAATGACTGAGACGGTGAGACTTGGGTTGGGGATAGCTGGTAGGATGCACTTAAGAACCCAGAATCACCAAATTCCCTGGAACCCACTGGGGTGGCAGAAGTAGCTTCTGGAGACAGAGTACTGCCACCCTGCCCCCTTGCTTGAAGACTATGAGACTTACAAGACATTTTGGGATCTGTCCTACCTCCTCTGGTCCCATGTGTGCAATTAAGGTCAAATTGCAACAAAACCTAACCATCCTGTTGAGACAGGACAGGACTGTGTGTGGAAATAGCTGCAGGACTGGACGAACATGCACTGGCCTGAATGGGAGAGTGTATCGGTGAGTGAATCGTTGCTAGGTCATGGGGAGTAGAATATAAGGTTAGATAAGGGAGAGTTTATCTGTATTGGGAGCAGTCTCTTGTGACATAGGATTAAGCACCTTGGGAAGGACCCTGAGCACTGGGATGGCTTGCAAAAGCTTGCAAATAAGCAGCACATGGCTAGGGCATCCATTGCTCCTACCTCATACTGTACCATCCAGAAGATTACAGCTTAGTAGAACAATGAAAATAGGCTCCTTCTGTCATAGCTGAAGCACCAGGTGTCTTTGAGAAGAGACCATGCAAAGCTGGAGTGCTATCAGTGCTTACCTTAAACCAGTAAGCATTACATGATATTATGTTCTCAATTGGTAGAATATTGGGCCTGAGAACCAAAGAGTGGAAGTAGAAATGGGACCATTCATTTTGACTCCCTGTAAGCCATTTATGGAATTTTTGCAAACATTTTCTTCAAAATTAGGCTCCATAGGTTTAGAGATCTTAGGTCCCAGAGGGGATTGTTTCCACCAGGTGATGTAGTAAGAATATTCCTAATCTAAAGTGATGGCTGCCATATGGACACCTTGGGATCCTCAAGCTAGTTGACCATCAACCAAACTAGGGAGTCACCCTAGTGGCAGAGGTATTTAAACCTGATCATCAAGAGGTGGTAAGATTGCTCATACATAATGAAGGCAAGGAGGAATATGTCTAACATAGAGATAATCCACTTAAGCATCTCTTGTACTCTCATGCCCACTTGTAATTTCAAATTGACACAGAGCAACCATTGTCTAATAAGAGCATAGCAAGCAGGGTTTCAGACCCTTAGGGATGAGAATTTGTGGTAACCCATCAGACAAGCCACCTAAACTGGAAGTCTGGTCCAAGGGGAGGGAAATCTAACACAGACATTAGAAGTTAGGACTGATGAGTATCAGTTAGGCCTGAGCAGCAGTGGTAGCAGCAGGGGATATAGTTCATCCCAATTCCCCATCTTCCCAGAAGTTCTCCAAGAAACTGAGACACATGAGATTTCTAAACGCTATACTCAGAAAGAGTGAACTTATGTAGGAAACAAATGGATCTCAGTGCTGTAAGCAGTAAACTGAAGTGAATACAGGTGGGGCCTTGCCCAAATACTTTTAATCAACAAGGGTACTCAAAACCCACCTGCTCAGAGTGTTGGCTGGAAATAGTTCATAGCTATTCCCTTCTTTGGGAGAATTACCTTAGACTATGGAGCATTTCCCTTGGAGGCTATCCCTCCTTCCCTCTTTTGGGGCAGAAGTCTCACTGCATGCTCATATAAAGGCCATCTCACATGCTGCAAGGTGGAGCTAACTTTGTGGTGCAATTTGTTCTCCAGAGCTTTCCTGTGACAATGAAGCTAGTCTCTAGATGAAACCATTTGGCTTTCCCCCCTTCATTCACCCTTTCTCCTGAGCATGCTTCCTGAATAAATCACTTGAAGAAATTTTTAGGGAAACCTATCTAACACACCCTATAGCTTTCATTCCTTATTTCTTTTGTAGCCATGGTTCTTTGTACAACACAATGGCTAAAAGATAAGGGAAAAGAAGAAAGCAAGCCATGGTAATGACAAAGTAAGTTCTGTCTTTTCAGTTTTACACACTCCAAAACTGAGGCCTCTTGACACCCACTTCAAAGTTTATTTCCTCACTAGTCTCTCAGAACAATCGGTTTAATTTCAGGATGGTTTAAAGAGGGATAGCTAAGAAACGACTAGAGCATGTCATCACATTTTATATTTTGAAGGTTTCTTTCTATTAGGCATTGTTCTGCTCTGACCACTTTGAATGGTCATTGTCTCCCAGTCTCATTGCCCATACTTGAGTTCCTGCTTTGCTGTCCTTCCTGGTACTTAAGTTCCTTCAAGACTGTGCCTCGTCGTAGTTTATATGAGCTCTGCTAGGATCTATAGTTTTGGCCCAGAGAGAGGTTACATGACTTGAAAGGACTGGGGAAAGAAGATTAGGAGGTCTGCTGTTGGATTTCAGAACACAATGATTTTCAGGTAGGGAAGCCACGACCTGTGGTCTCAGCTGCCAGCATCATGGAGGTGGAGGATTATAAGGTGTTTGCCAGAGAGCATTTGGGAAAATGCTGTACTGTCCATGCCCACATGCCGGTGCATAGCTGAATACAATGACTTCCTTTCTTATGTTTTACAAATCTTATGCAAGTAAAGGGAATCTACTGAGAGGGAAGTCAGAGGATATGTTAACTGAAGGTGGGCACCACAGCCTTTCTCGAGAATTTTGAGTTGGATGCATAGTTGGATGATCTGTAGGGAGGAATGGGCAAGTTCCAAAACAGAATTCAATGATTGACTTTGATAAGGACATGCCAAAAGCTTGGACATAGACATTCTTGGACAGTTTATTGCTAAGCCTTTCAAAGCAGATAAAAAAAGAAAAACAGAGATACACCTGTTGGAGAGGACATCATCTCATGTACTTTTACTGCTGACAGTGCATCCCATTTCATCTCATCACACTTGGCTCCAGCAGTGATGCTTCTCTCTGTTGCATTCAGTGCTGGCATTGCCTACACAGAGATCCAGACACAAGGTATTATCAGTCACAACACTAATGCTGGGAACTGGGTGTAGGAAGGGCTAATGGCAAGTGGTTCCTATATTTCCAGTGGTTTATACTGTGCCTGTCATTTAGAAAGTTTGTTAAATGAATGAAAAGTATTTAATCCAACTACCCACACCTTGTAGAGGCAGCTCATTTCACTAAGGGTTCTGATTAGTTACAGGAAAACTAAGTAGCAACGTAAGCTTTTGTGGGTTGTGACCGCGAAGTTAGGGAACATTGAATTGGGAATTCCAAGGAGCTGCTTGGATAGCTCTCAGTCTATCTTGCCTAAAAAAATAGTGAATTTGAGGTCACTGCATACATGCTGAACAAGTAAATAATGTGAGGGGCTGTCTGGGCTCTAAGGAAGGAAGAAAATGCCCTTTGGGAATGCTGAAGGGCCTGGCTAAGTGCTCTTCATGATACTTCAGGAGAGTGGAAACTAAACCCAAAGGATCCTTAGACTACTTCTGCACTTAACAGAGGATAAGCAAACAGATCCCTTTCATACATCCTAGGGTCACAGAGTTTCAGAGTCAGAAGGAGTCTTGGAGGCTACCTGGCTGTACTCTTATCTGGTAACTAAATTCCTTTTTTTAATAATTTTCCAAAAAGTGAATGTTCAGAGACTATTTGAGTCCTTACATGGACAGAGAGCTCACTGCCTTCCTACTCATTTAATTTCCTTTCTTTATTTATTTGGATCTAACATCTCCCCTAGAGTCACCAGTGTTTCTATTTTTTACTCCATGGAGTTTCCAATGCCCTCACCTCTATTTCTCTCCCTTCTTATATCTTAGCTAGAGAAGACCTGTTGTCCAGTCCACTTTTACCCTCCCTTTGTAGGGTCCCATGCAATTAACAAGTGATAAAATCAAAATAGGATACCAGGGTTGTTTGACACCCAAGCCTGGGTTCTTTCTTAACATTGCATTATGGTATTGGGCAAACATGCACGTATGTGTGCTCACACAAATGAAGTTGCCTATCTTTGTATCAAGTCAGTGCTCCTAGTTAAATTTTGGTCCCCAGAAACATCCTTCACATGAACCTTACGGAGCAGAAGTAGTTCTTTAAAGAATAGTCAAAACTTGAGGGCTGCTTGCGTGACTCTTTACCTTCCTTGTAGACTCATTAACTAGACCATCTGAGCCGTGGTGAGTGTTAACTAAAACTCCCTCATTTTATTAAAGGGGAATATAAGGACCACAGTTGGCCCAAGTTCTCTCAGCTAAATGGCTGAAGAGTGAGGCCTTAACCTCAGGGCTCCAAAATCTTGCTTGCATGAGCGCCAATGCCTAGCACTGTGCTGGTCAGAGTGAGTGGGCAAATCACACATACTGAAAAACTGAAAGACTGATTGATATGTGTTTTTAAAAGGTCTATAATTTGGCTTTTAAGCTTTTTTTTTTTTTTTTTT
Source organism: Callorhinus ursinus (assembly GCF_003265705.2). NCBI lineage: Eukaryota > Metazoa > Chordata > Mammalia > Carnivora > Otariidae > Callorhinus > Callorhinus ursinus. The sequence continues at coordinate 3,868,761 of NW_027397138.1, forward strand.
TTAACCCTAGACTGATATATCACTATACTTTCTTTTGGTTCAACAGCTCACATCATTCACAGCTATCTCTGGGAATACAAATTATTGCCAAACAAGAGAGCAGAGGTAGAGAAATAGATGGGGGGGATCCCTGCTACTAAGTGAAGACAACACGGACCCTGGTTAGAACTATGCTTCCTTTGTAACAAGAGACCAGATCCCCCAAGATCTCAGGAAGTCAGAAGGTGACATTGATAAGAGTCATGCATGTCTGGATTCAAATCCTACTTCTACAACTTTCTAACTGTGTGCCCTTGGATGAGTTTCCTACTCCTCCTGGGCCTTACTTTTCTTAGCAGTAACATGGGGTTTTGTAAGGATAATGAGAAGCCTATACATAAAAGTACTTTGCCCGGTAACTGGGACATAATAAATTCTCAGTAGATATCATACCTTATTATTATTATTACAGCTTATTTTACCCCTTGTTCTTTTCCCGTAAAGTCAGTATTCAATAGATTTCTGTAGAATTAATGTATAAGATTCACAAGATCTTGTTTTTACAATAAGGGAAGAAAGATGATACCTTTCATTCTCACCTTGATAATAAGAGGAAGTAGGCTTCTAAGATCAGGAGTAGGGAAGACCCATCTATCTAGACCAGACTTTGGTAAACTATGGCCCACTGGCCAAATCCAGATCACTGCTTGTTTTTGTAAATAAAGTTTTATTGGAACACAGCCACTCTTACTTGTTTCCCTATTGTCTAAGGCTGCTTTTGCACTACAGTGAGAGTTGAGTAGTTGCTACAAGAGACCATATAGCCTTCAAAGCCTAAACTAAAGTATTCACTATTTTGCCCTTTCCAGAAAAAGTTTTCTGGCCCTTGATCTAAACAGATAGAAACCAGTTGAATGCATGATAGAGCTCTCAGAATGCCCACATCTATGAGCTAAGGCATGTGAAGGACAAAAAGAAACAGGGCAATTGGTGTGCATGGTTTAGTGGAGCAATTGTAGCTTAAAGTCAGGAGACTTGGGTGATAGTCTCAACCTCACAAAGTCATTAGCTGAATGACCTTGGGTAATTTCATTCCTTTAGGTCTTTATCTGCAAAATGAAGTTGGATTAAATCAGCCCTATGGTCACTTTATCACTAACATTCTGTGATTCTTTGGAACCTGAGGCTAGGCCATTATCTCTTTAGTGTGTAGGAAAGTCTGGAAAGGGATCCTGGATTGATACTGGGATGGACTTAACTTCAGGAAGAATTAAAAAATATTCTTACTTCCCCCCAAAATGGAAGTGAGTGAAACTTTTTATTAAGACTTTCCAAATTCTAGGGAATAAAAAGGCTGCATTTTATGAAGCTATTTTTGGCTTTTGTCAACTACAGTAACCTCATGTTTCAGATGTAAGAGCCAAGCACTAAAAGCATTAGAGGAAATTCCTTTCCACAGAGCACTGCTAACATGAGATTGTGGCAACAGGGCAGTCAGGTTGAAAAGTTTAAAAAGCCTTTTAGAAAGTTGCTCAAGAGAAATAGATTTTAGTATTTAAAAAATTTATATATATATTAAATATGTATATATACCCACATTTATTTCAATATGTCATTACCTGGTACCTAGCCTGATACTTAGTAGTAGTTGAATAAATACTTTCAAATGAATGAATAAAACCCATTGGCACCTCTGCATTATACTACTTACCAATTTAATTCAACAAACATTCTGTGGCTATTATTTAGATCATTGGGTCCTTTTTCACCTTACAGAGAGTAATGAGTTACTTTTAACACTCCTGATGTTACTAATAATGTTCCTGAGATGAAATCCAAGAAGGGAATCCCAGCATCATAGTTTTAGAGCTAAAAGGGACTGGATGAAACCCTTTGCTTGCAGATGTATTCTTCCTCAGGCTCTTATCCAAGGTTTCAGGGATACTGTAGGGCAGTGAGGAATAAAACCAATTCTTTAGATTCCTAGTTCAATGTTGTTTCCTATACAGTACCTCAACTTACATTTTAGAATTTTTCTTTCTCTCTTTCTTTCTCCCTCCCGCCCTTCCTTTTTTCTTTTTAAGATTTTATTTATTTATTTGAGAGAGAGAATGCACACAAGCAGGGGGAGGGGCAGAGGGAGAGGGAGAAGCGGACTCCCCAGTGAGTAGGGAGCCCAACCCAAGGCTTGATCCCAGGACCCTGAGATCATGACCTGATCCGAAGGCAGATGGCTAACCGTCTGAGCCACCCAGGCGCCCCACATTTTAGAATTTTATAATGAAATTGTAACATACCATCCTTGATGGTAAGGAATTTTGGTGTTCTAGTTAATGGTAATTTCATTTACTCTTTCATTTACTTCTTCAACAAGTATTTATTAAACACTAATTGTATTGATTGCAATATGCTATGCTCTCCATGGATGAAATGGAACGAGACACAGCCCCTTCTCTGAACTCAGGGGTCTCCTGCAGGAAGATTTCCCTGAACCTCTTCTGCTGCCCCACAGGCTCACTTCCAGCACTGCACCTACCATACTATACTGGAATGTCCTATTGATAATCTGTCCCTTCCATTAGTCTGTAAGATGCTTGAAGGCAGAGACCATGTTTTACTAATCACTGGGCGTATTCTTTCCCCTCTCTCCCAAAATGCATTAGCAGAGCTCATGATATATTTGAGGGAGAAAGTGAATAATACAGAGCTTGCTAGTTCAACACATATGTTATGAAGTAAATATTTATGTGCCCTCCCAAATTCATATATTGAAGATCTGACCCCCAGTGCGATGTTATTTATTTGGAGATGGGGCCACTGGGAGACAATTAGGTTAGATGAGGTCATGAGGATGAAGCCCTGGTCTGATGGGATTAGTGGCCTTATAAGAAGAGACACCAGAGAGCTTGCTCTTTCTCTCTTACATAGCACCAAGGAAAGACCATGTGAGGACAGCAAGAAGGTGGCCATCTATATGCCAGGAAGAGTCTACCAGAACCTGACCATATTGGCACACTGATCCCAGACTTCCAGCCTCCACAACAAAATTAATTTCTATTGTTTACGCCACCCTAACTTTACTATTTTGTTTTGGTAGCCTGAACCAACTAATAGCTGGTCAGTGCTCCCTCTGAAACCTCTATGGGATGAACCTTCTTTGCCTCTTCCAGCATCCTCAGGGACTTCATAATTCCATCTCTGTCTCCAGCTTCACATGGTCATCTTCTCTCTGTGTGTCTCTTTACTGTCTTTCCTCTGTGTATGTCTGTCTCTGTTTCTTCTCTTGTCATAATGACTCCAGTTATACTGGATTAGGGCCCACCTTAATGATCTCATATTCACTTGATTGTATCTGCAAAGACTCTATTTACAAATAAGATCACATTCACAGATATCAGGGGTTAGGAGTTCAATGTATATTTTTTGGGGGAGGGGGGCACAGTTCAACCCATAACGATGACCTGGCCTAAAATTGTATTTTTTCTCTTCCTCATAATAGTAGCATCAACTTCTACCATTTGGGACCATGCATTACATGCTAATTGTGGTTCTAGACATTTAGTGATTTCATTTTATCTTCTCAACAAGGCTGAGAGGTGGGAAGTGTTAGCATTGTTAACAGCTATGAAACTGAGACTCAAGGAGGTTGAATTCCTCACCAGGACCTATACTAAATGGTGGAGTGGGATTTAACTCAGATCTCACTTATATGAAGGTTCATGTTCTAAACCACAATGCAAGTATTTTTCTTTTTATACTTATGAGCCTATTAACCATTCTGGGACTCCCTATATCTTAAAACTTCAGAAAACTTTTTCCTAATGTCTGCATTGAGCATTGTTCTATTATATATTCAGCTGCAAGCTAACTGTAGCGAGACACATAGGTTATATATATATATACTGTGGCCTGGCTAGGTTTGCTAAGACTGATTCACCCCTTTTTTAGGTTGGCTCATCTGTCAGTGTCCCTTCTCTTTTTTCCCTTTGTTCTGGTAATCCATATCATCCCTGAAGCCATTCCTAAATGCTAGGTCAGGCCCAAAGAGAAACTCTACGATTCTTGTATATGCTCTGTTATTCCAACCTTAGCCTGAAGTCAGTTTCTGTATTGAGAGAGTCTAACATTCATAATGCTGTGTTCAGTCCCTGCATCTTCAAAACTGACGTCAAACACAAGTTCAATCAATTTGCCCTGGATTTGGAACCCCAACATGCATTGTACTGGCTTCTTCATCCCTTTGCCTCAGCCAGAGGCACATCCATGTGCCAGCCCCACTTAGTTCTGCATGGATTTTCCCAAGGTGCTTGGAAAAGTCATCAAATTATTTGCAATTGTATTTCTACAGTTTGCAGCTGTTTGAAAAATTCCAGATTGATTTTCAGCCGAGCAATGCAGCCTCAATCCTAATAAGGTTCAAGCGCTGAAAAAGTACAGTGATGATCCATTGATTAAGTTGACACTGCAATCTATTTTCCCTGCCCTTAGTAGACTGAACTGGCTGCTTACGCTGCTTACACTTGCATTTGTTAAATGTTCCAGGCTTTTGTCTTTGTGAATAATCTTATCTGAAACCAGAGATGGTTCAGTGGTTGGTTGCTCTGTCTGGATACTTGTGAGTGCCTCTTTCCAGGGGTGTGAAAATGAAAGCTGAGGAAATTAAGGGAAGTGCACAGGGAATTCAGCAATCTAAAAATCTCGGGTCCTGCCTTGCTACTGTGTACAGTCCCAGTTTTAGAGCTGAAAAGGAAGACTAGTTGGAAAATGAACATGTCCACAGGGAAATAACAGAGCAGGAATGTGTACTACTGAGCAAGTGTCAAGTTTAGAGCACGAATGGCCTTTCCACATAGACAAGTGTCCCTAGACAGTAGCAGTTCTGCTGCAAACATAAATCATTAGGAGATACAACATCAGATTCTCTTCCCTCCATCCTAATTCACCCACTTCCCCAGCTTCTTTGAAATGATGTGCTTCATATGGAACCAGTCTTAAAACTTACTACTATGGGATCTTTGGAAAGAGCTTAACTTATCTCAGCTTTAATATCCTCATCTCTAAAATGGGTATGTTACTGGTACTGCTTGTGTATGGCATTGTCATGATCAAATAAGCTAAAGGATAGAATGAGCCTAGTATACAATAAGCATTCAATTAATAATAATGAAGCAAGGTTTACATTTGAGGCAGATAAAAGCACATTGAAAATCAACCTATTTCAATAAAGACTTTTTTCCTTATCATTACACTGGTATTTAAATAGGTTGATTGGGGCACTTGGGTAGTTCAGTCGGTTAAGCATCTGCCTTCAACTCAGGTCACGATCCTGGGGTCCTAGGATCGAGCCCCGCATTGGGCTCCCTGCTCAGCAGGGAGTCTGCTTCTCCCTATCCCTGCTTGCCCACCCCCCACTCATGCTCTCTGACTCTTTCTCTCAAATAAATAAAAAAAAATCTTTAAAAAAATATAAATGGGTTGAAAAAAAAAGTGGTGTGGTTCATTCTTACAATGGGAATGGGTAGGAGGGAGAGCCTGTCAATCAGAGAGATCCCCCGATGAAGGAGACAGCAGGACTCAGCAGTGTCATAGCGATGAATCTCTGCATCAGCAGTGGCTGGATGGAAGAAAAAAAAATGACTGGAGAAAAGGCATATTGCTCACTAGCCGCACACCCCTGGCTGTTCTGTCTCGGCAAAGGCATCCTCCCTGCTCTCGTTCCTTCAGAATGATTTCTAGTTGCATAACAGTTGTTCTAGTATGGCAAACATTAGGTCTTTGAAATCTAATATAGATGAATTTTAACCATATGCATAGAGTAAATATACATATACATCTATACATATATATTATCTTCTATAAATATTTATGGGGAGCATATAAATGATTCACACACAATGCCTTATATTCTAGGAGAAGAATAGAGAGACGCACTGTTTTGTGACCTGACCCCATCAACCCCATCAGAATGCAAATCATCTACCCCTGGACATGTAATTGCTCAAATAGCACAGGTCCTAGGAAGCTGATTCTCATGTGGGGCATAGTCACATAGACACGTTCATCAGTCTGCTCCTTTACCAATAGTCCCCTAGACATTTTCTACCAGCTCTGTGCCTGCCTCCAGATTATTCTGAGAAACAGCAGCAGTCATGTGTGTGCATTACATAGATGTATGCTGGGGGAAGCTTGAGTCAGACTCTTGATAAAGATGTTGTCTTAAGAGCTGGGGGCAGAAGGAGGTCTTCCAAGCAGCACCACCCAAGAGAACTTTCAGTGAGGATGGAAATGTTCTCTATCTGTGCTGTCTGTATAGTGGCCATTAGCCCCATGAGGCTATTGGCCACTGAAATGAAGCAAGTGGGAGGGAAGTATTGAATCTTTAATGAAATGTTAACTAGTTTAAATGTAAACAGGTGTTTGTGACTAGAGGCTACTGTACTAGAAAGTACAGATTTAGAAAATAAGCAGCCCAGTCTGCTTAAGAAGATGAACAGGAAGTGGGTAGAGAAGATTGGATGGTTTGGGGTAGGAGCAACGGGGAAGAAGCTGGCAACAGGTTAAAGCCCATTTTTTCTTTAGACTAAAATACTCAATCTCTAAATACTCTAGATTTGGTAGCATGAGGAAAAATGGAATAAAGTTTACTTAACTTATCAATTTCTCAGTCATTTACTGAGAGTTTTCATGTGCCTTTTTATATCTTTATTATGCAAGAAAGTAGGGATGAAGGAATAAATAACATTTCAAAAGCAACATGCCTTTGCCCATAAAGTGTGTATATTCAGAACGTCAGACAGGCACATGCCAGAATACACTTATATAGTGTATGGTACAGGAAGGCCGTGAGGGATAATGAAAGTGGTACTACATTTTCTTTGAGAGGTAAAATTCATTCTAATTGATGTTAACAATTCAAATTCATAATGGTCTTGAAGAAATAGAAAATATGACTTCATGGAATTAAAATGCTTTTTTAAAAAAAAATGATAATCAAATACCATTGTTTCTATTTTCTAACTCTTCGGTCATTCCTCTGACCTGTGTTTTCTGTGTTGCCCTGACTGGCTAAGGTCAGCTGGAATGGAAAGCCATTGCTTTATGATGCAGACCTGGTCTCAGAATCCTGGGCTGTTTGGGGTGAGCTAAGTCACCCAGGAGTGCTTTCTCTGAGTAGCCTCTGGACTGTCACCACACTGCTATTATTTATAGACCAAAGAAATATATAGGATTGAAGGACTGAATACAGCTGTGTATTCAGGCTGTCCTCTTTAAGATAAATCAGAACTCCAAATATGTACAAATATATTGCCCTTCGATGACTGTTTCCTGGCTGTAACAGTCTTACCACTACTGCAAGCCACAGCAATCTATCATCCTGCTTTTCTGATGGATGATTTTTTCTTCTCTTTTTTAAAATTTTATTTTATTATGTTATTTTTTCTAAGTCAAAGAGCCTCCTTTCTTTTCTCCCTTTCTATCTTATTTTTATCCCCTAGTAATTATTGAGTGCTTGGTGTTTGCCATGCATGCTGTAAGTGCTGGAGATATAAAACTAAATTAAATTAAGCCTTAATTTCTTCATTTGCAGAGTGGGCAGTGTCTTCTATTGGTTAGGATTATAGGCTTTGAGGTTGGCGGACTCATCTTTAACTACCTGGGTGATCCTGAGAAAGCTTGTTCGCCCCTTTATGCTTTAGTTTCTTCTGCCATAAAATGAAGGTAGGGAAGTATGTTCTTTATATGGGTTCTTTATCAGGGTTACTCTGATAATTAAGGAGATAATCCATGTAAAGCACCCAGCACTTTATCATGGTGAGTACCCAGTGTTAGTGTATATTATTGTGGTTATTACTATGATTAACGTCCCAGGGTTTTTTTTCCGATATTATGTTAATTAGACCATGTTTGTGAAAGCTTACATTTGCTCCACACTTTTGTTTCAATTCACCATATTTTCATAATTCTGGTATAGCACTTAAGAGGTTATTTGCTCGTTACTATTTATATTTCCAGTCTCCCAAGTAGTCAGTTTGCTACTTGAAGGCAGGCACCTTAAGTCATTCATCTTTGTTTAGTGACACAATGGCCCTTGGTCAGTGCTTAAGAGGTATTTGTTGAATATTCCTTGCTAGTTTCAAGAATCTTACAACGAATTAGGAGAGACAGAACTTTATGATCCATTTTAATGACGCTGGGCATGCAGAGCCCACCCTTCTCTCTCTTTGGATGTGAGATGCCCAGTGGAGGCATGCAATCCTCTCTCATCCTTCCTGTGAGACATGCCCCCATCCAGTGCTGCTGCCACCTGCATAGGTAAGTTAGAATAATTTAGAAGTTCAGTATACATGTTCAATCTCTCCTTCCAAACTCACCAATCAGGTGGGTCACCCCCCTTGCCTGGCATGAAAGAAACTGGAGAGACAAGCAAGGACTGACATGTTAATGAAGCTACTTTGACACAGAAAAAAACATCAGAATTGGGGAAGACCATTTACTTCCAACAGGAATAATTAAATTATCCATATCAGAGATAATAAATCTAAAGGAGTTTTAAGACCTTGCCTAAGCTGCTAAGTGGCAGGTGTAGAATGTGAACTTAGGACTGAGAGAATCCATATCTGAACTAATGTAGGGAATGACTGTACTATACCCATCTTTGCATTAGCGACTCCTTCATTCATAGGCTAAATATTCTTTGAAATGTCTACTGTGTGCCAGGCACTTTCATAACATACAAAATACTTGCAGAACAAGGAATGGTTTCTGGGGTTCTGTTCTGTCAAGGTGAGGTAGCCTCATTCCTCCAAGGTCCTCCCTTTTACAACTAAAAACCCTGGCCATAACATAACAAACAAGGTCAGGAAGACTCTCAAAGTGGAAAGAAGAAGACGGGCTGCCTAGGGACATTAGGACTCGAAGAATGGCATTGTGGTAAGTTCCCTGGGTTTCCTTAGTACCTCTAATGTATCCTCAACAGGGTGCTACAGAAGCCTCCATCTCAGAACTACCAAAGGGCACAGCCAGAAATCTCCAAGCAAGGCCTCTTCTCCCAGCCAAAGGACCAGGAAAAGGGTGGCCTAAAAGTAGGAAATCTTTTTGGCAATACCCACCTTACTCCAGTCAAATGCCAACAGAAAAACCATACTACTCCTTCCCTGCAGTTTCAGTCTACCAGAGAGGAGCTGATGTTTCATTCTACCTCTCAGCCCCTTCCTTGTGGAAGCAGATATTGTGCACAAATTTCCCACTGGCTGAGTGGAGCAGAGACCTTCTTGTCCATTCTTTACTTGGCAGAAGCAGGTGGCAGTACTCTACCTCCCTCACCAGATGGTATTGATGGACTGAGTGGGCAGGCAGCTGGTCTTCCATCCCCCACCCAGTAGAACCAGGAAGGACTCTGGTTCTCCCACCAGATTGGTGTCATTGGAGCTATTGCTGAGGTGAGCCCCCACCCTGTATGGCATCAGTGACACTGAACAAGATGGTGCAAGTTGAGGGTAGTAAGGACTTCATTCTCCCCTATTCCCCACCCCATGTCAGTGGGACCCATCAGGGAGCTGAGCCTCTACCCCACTCTGCAGCAACAAAGTATGAGTCAGTCCTCTGCTTACCCCTACTTGATGGCAGCAGGGCCCAAGTTGGGACTTAATCTTTACTCCCACTTGAAGACAGTAAGGCAGTTGACTATTAATGCATCATTTTTTTTAAGAAAAGGAGTCAGCAGAGACTAAGGGGGAGCTGAATGTTCACTCCACTGGTCTGTTATGGGGCATTGTGAGTCAGGGACCCTCTTTTGCTGGGTGGTATTGGTGGGGCCCATTTGGTCCTCATGCTGCACCTTAATAGAGGTACTGAATAAAAAAAGAAAAAGATTAAATAAGATCCAGAGTCCTATAATATAATATCCAATATGTCAGAATACAATAGAAAATCACTCATCATACCAAGAACCAGAAAAATCACAGCATGAATGAGAAAAGATACTCAACAGACACCAATACCAAGATGAATCAGATGTCAGAATTACCTGATAAGTATTTTATTTTATTTATTTATATTTTGAGAGAAAGAGAGCATGCGTGTGTTGTTTGAGTCGGGGGGAGGGTGCAGAGGGAGAGGGAGAGAGAGAATCTTAAGCAGGCTCCACGGAGCCTGAGTGACACAGGGCTCAATCTCACCACCCTGAGATCATGACCTGAGCTGAAATCAAGAGTTGGATGCTTAACTGACTGAGCCATCCAGGCACCCCACCTGACAAGTATTTTAAAGCAGCCATCAAAAAATGCTTCAACAAACAAACAAACAAAAAGCAGAAACAGAACAAATCAGTAGTTGCCAGTAGGGAGGGGGATGAGGAGTTAGGCAAAAAGGGTGAAGGGGAGTGGGAGGTACAGGCTTCTAATTATGGCATGAATAAGTTATGGAGATGAAAGTACAGCATAGGGAATATAGTCAGTGGTCCTATAATAGTGTATGGTGGCAGATGGTAACTACACTTGTGGTAAGCACAATATAACATATAGAGCTGTCTAATCACTGTGTTGTATACCTGAAATGAATGTAGCATTGTGTGCTAACCATACTTCAATTAAAAAAAAAGTCTCAACAATTATCTTGAAATATATGAAGAAAATAGAAAATCTCAGCAAAGAAATAAACCTTATAAAAAAAGAACCAAATGGAAATTAGAGAGCTGAAAATACAAACTGAAATTAAAAAAAAAAAAAAAATCACCGATGGGCTCAGAAAGTGGAATGGAGATTACCGAACAGAATCAGTGAACTTGAAGACAGCTCAATAGAATTTACCTAATCTGAAGAGAGAAAGTAGACTGACTGAAAATGAGCAGTCTCAGGCAAACTGTGGTGTAATAACAAAACTGCTAGCATCCATATCATGGAGTTCCAGCCGAGGAAAGAGTGGTATTAAAGAAGGATTTAAAGAAATAATGGATGAAAATTTGCCAAGTTTGACAAAAGACAAAAATGTATAGGTTCAAGGTGAGCAACCCTCAAATAGGATAAACCCAAAGAAATCTATGCAAAGGAACATCATAATTAAACTTCTAAAAATAAAGACAAAAACTGAAAGCAACAGAGAGAAATTCTGCATTCATTACTAAAAGGGAGCACTAATTAGAATAACAGTAGATTACTCCTCTAGAGCCAGGAGGGCCAGAAGGAAGTAGTGCAAGTCTTCAAGTACTGAAAGAAAAGAACTGTTAAGCGTGAGTTCTGCATTCCGTGAAAATATCCTCTAGGAAGGAAGGAGGAAAGAAAGACATTTTCAGATGAAGGAAAACAGAATTTGTTGCTAGAAAACCTCTCCTTGAAGAATGGCTAAAGGAAGTTCTCTAAACAGAAAGAAAATGATAGCAGAAGAAGGCTGGGAGCTTCAGAAAGAAAAAAAACAACAACATCAGAATGGGTACAAATAGACAAGAATATAATAGAGTATCCTCATGAGATTTTCTAAAATAGTATTTGATGATTGAAGTAAAAATTATAAACATCTGTTGTGGTTCTCAGTGTATGCAGAGGAAATACTTAAAACAATTATATTTAACAAGGGGGAAATGAAAAGAGACCTATATGAAAATAGATTTCTGTATGTCACTTGAAGTGGTAAAATGTGGATACCAGTAGACCAAGAGAAATTATGTATGTATATTATAATACCTAAAACAGACACTGGGAAAACTAAACCAGGTGATAAACTCAAAAACACTAAAAATGAAAAAACAAAAAAACAAAACAAAAAAGCCCAAAACACTAAAAATGAATCAAGATGGAATCCTAAAAAAAAATTTGAATAACCTATAGGAAGGTAGAAATGGATTAAGGAACAGAAGAAACAAACAGAAAACAAAGGGATAAAATGGCAGACTTCAACTCTACCATATCAGTAATGAATGTGAATAGTTTAAACTTAATTTAATAGTTTAAACTAAATTAAAAGACAAAAATTGCCAGAGTGGATAAAAAACATGACCCAACAATACACTGCCTACAGGAAATTCACATCAAATATAATAACACAGGTAAGTTAAAAGGGCAAGATGGAAAAGTTACGCCATGCAAACATTGATTAAAAAAAAGAAAAACAGGAGCAGTACTAATATGGGATAGACTTTAGAGCAAAGAAACAGTTTCTGCTCTCAGAGAGCTTAACAGTTTACATGTTATTTGAATGTAACATTTTCAGTTTTTATTTTTAATTTTTACTTTTTTAAGGTTTTATTTATTTGAGAAAGAGCATGGGGGGGTGGGGCAGAGGGAGAGAGAGAGAGAGAAGCAGACTCCCCACTGAAAAGGGAGCCCAATGCGGGGCTCGACCCCAGGACCCTGGGACCATGACCTGAGCCGAAGGCAGACGCTTAACCGACTGAGCCCCCCAGGTGCCCCATACATTTTCAATTCTTAGAAGGAAACTATAGGGGGCGCCTGGGTGGCTCAGTCGTTAAGCGTCTGCCTTCGGCTCAGGTCATGATCCCAGGGTCCTGGGATCGAGCCCCGCATCGGGCTCCCTGCTCAGCAGGAAGCCTGCTTCTCCCTCTCCCACTCCCCCTGCTTGTGTTCCCTCTCTCGCTGTGTCTCTCTCTGTCAAATAAATAAAATCTTAAAAAAAAAAAAAAAAAAGAAGGAAAGTATAGTAACTGCCTCCAACGCCAGGTTATGGGGTTGCAGAATGTAATTAAGTGGTGATTTCAAAGTTAATTTCTTTTCAAATATAATTGGCCCACAGTATTTACTTCTCCTGTGTATGGAGCATTCTGCTTTGGGCTCTTGGGTGATGCAGCTGATAGGGAAATTCCATGTAAAATGCTGTGTAATGGGATTTTGAGCAATGGGAATATTTTGAGTGGCAGACCCTTTCAGGTGATTTATTAGAGCATAGATGAACAAGACAGACATGGTCCCTGCCCTCATAGAAATTAGGGTGAGGTTGATTAGGCAGTGATGTACTTGCAAGGTTGGGAAGTCGGATAACGCTGAGGTCAGATTCAGGGGCATTAGGAAAGGGATTGGTAAGAGATTGCCCATTGCCTTGATTTTTTCTCTTGCCAAATTCATAGTGAAAATGGACTATATTTAATGATGGAATTCTATTCTAGTAACTGCTCAATCTTGGTAACAGTGATTCTTTAGAGATATGTTAAAAATTATCCTGTAATATTAAGTAAAATAAAAGTATTTTTTACTGTACCATAGTTACAACTATGTAAAAAATGTTCATGCATAAGAACAAAGGGATATCAGACCTACAAAAATAGCTAATCTCCTAGGGTGATGGGATCGAGGGTGATTTATGATTCCTTCTAAATGACCTTTATTGGTATAATGTGATCTTTGGAATAAGTAGAAATCGGCAGGAAATGGGTATGCTGAACTCAGAGGAGGAACAGAAGGCTCCACGCATGTGGCTGAGATCTGAAGACAGGAGGGAGAGCAGAGACCCTTTTCTCACAGGAGCCTGGACTCCTGGCTGATGCCTACTGGGGGATACGGCTCTAATTGGTAGAGCTTGTTTTTGTTTTGCTTCTTTTCAAGATTTTATTTTTAATTAATATCTACCCCCAACATGGGGCTCGAACTTACAACCCAGAGATCAAGATTTGCATGCTCTACTGACTGAGTCAGGGAGGCGCCCCGGTAGGGCCTGTTGTTGGCTGAAGATCACACTTTAGAACCTGCTTTCTGACACTGCATGAACATTGGTCTGTCTTTTACTCCCCTTATCAAAAGGACAGATACAATATCAAAGATTCTTCATATTTGTACTTTTCCAAGCATTTTTAAAAATATTTATTTATTTGAGAGAGAGAGAGGGAGAGAAAGAGAGCAAGCGAGCGTGAGCAGTGGGGAGGGGCAGAAGCAGACCCCCTGGCAGAGCAGGGAGCCCAATGCGAGACTCGATCCCAGGACCCTGAGATCATGACCTGAGCCAAAGGCAGATGCTTAACCGACTGAACCACCTAGGTGCCCCAGCCCAGCATTTTTATTATTTCTTTATCAATCTTTATGAAAGTGCTGTGAGGTAAGCATGAAAGGAGTTATGTCTACATTTGACAGATAGGTAGACTGAGGTGAAGACTCTGCCACTTAGTACCTGTGGAACCTTTGGTAGTAAACCTTTGGGCCTCAGTTTCCTCATCTATAAAGTAGTGATGATGATACTACCTAAATCATAAAGGAACTTCTGTAATTAAAGAAATTACTTATAAATTAATTTGAACAGAGTCTGGCATGTAGTAAGGCCTTAACAAATGTTATCTGTTATTATTATTTAATAATAATTATTATTATATTACCTAACTTCCAGTGTTTATTTAATCCACCAGTGCAGTTAGGACTACAACCCTGTTTTCCAGGTTTCCTACATCCTATACTTCTTGAAAAAGTATCATGGTGGAAAAGGAAAAACAAAAAAGCGAACTTTGTAGTTGAGGAAAAATTCTATTTCAGGGGCACCTGGGTGGCTCAGTTGGTTCAGCATCTGATTCTTGATTTTGGCTTAGGTCATGGTCTCGGGGTTGTGAGATCGAGCCCTGCATTGGGCTCCGTGCTTTGCGGGTTAGTTTGCTCGGGATTCTCTGGGTTCCTCTCCCTCTGCTCCTCCCCCCATTTGTGTGCATGCCCTCTCTCTCTCAAAATAAATAAATAAATCTTTTTAAAAATCCTTATTTCAAATACTGTTTTTCACTCAGTCATGAGATACTGGAAAATTCTCTGAATCTTAGTTTCCTTGAATTTAAAATGAAGACGATGAGGAGAATATAAATGGTTTCAGTCTTAGCCTAGGTTCTTTAAAATACAGAGCCTGGGTAAAGGATTAGTTGCTGTGTGTTATTTGGGAGATGTCATCCCAGGGCATTGAGAGTGAAAAAGGAAGTGTATCGGGTAAGAAAAGGAACTGATGTAACAGGTCCCAGTACTCTGCCAGCCACTACAGCATGACCTGCAGAGATGCAGTCAGTGCCGTGCGTGGCAGGTGATGCAGTTTGGCCTTGCAGAATTTCTCCAAACAATGCTGTGCTTCCAGACTGACAGTCAGTGGGACGAAGGGAGAGGGAATTTATCTGCTAGTTGCCTTCTGTATCCTGTCTGCAATTGGTCACAGTTTGTCCCACGGGGAATTAACTTCAGCAGCCGCTCAGAGAGTCAGATCCCATATCCTGTTGCATGGCAGTTTATTGGAGTCTGGAAGTAGAAGTGGTGGGAGGAGTTAGCAACTGGAGGAATGAGGCACATCAACTTGTGGAGGCAGAACCTCCCAGATCTGCATATATGTTTTTGCTACAGCAGTACCAGGTGACGACAAAGGAGGCTGGAGTCCAGGAATCTGAGGAGGTCCACAAGATGTGCCTATTATAGCCTCAGAGGGTAAAATAGAATATAGGGATTGTCTTAGTTTGAGCTGCCGCAACAATATACCAAAAGACTGGGTGGTTTATAAACTACAGAAACTTATTTTTCACCATTTTGGAGGCTGAGAAGTCCAAGATCAAGGGTCTGATAGGTTATTTGTGAGGGCCTGTTTCCTGGTTCATAGACGTCTGTCTGCTGGCTGTGTGCTCAAATGGCAAGAGAATCAAGGGAGCTTTCTGGGGTCTCTAAATGGGCACTAATTTCATTCATGAAGCCTCAGCCTGGTGACACACTCTCCTCCAAACAGCTCCACCTCCTAATACACCTCCTAATCACATGGAAGATTGGATTCCAACATATGAACTTGGAGGAGACACAAGCATACAGTATATAGCTGTGCTGTATTAATATTAGTTATTAAATTTGGCCATCCTGCATTGAATAGGGGTGGCAACAGAGAGATAGAGCTGCTGCGTGGAATTCTGGAATGCACTTCTAAAACTACAGTAAGTCACATATGTCATCTGAGACACAACATCATCTACCAACGTGCATCCTGAAGACAAGGCCATTCCAATGTTTATGTGCAATGCTTTATTTCCTTAGCAGGGGCACCTAGTGGTCTGGCACAAAAAGAACAGTAGCTGGTAGCTAGTAGCTATTAGTAAGAGCATAAAACATTTCTACTATTAAAAAATGCTTATAAATTTAGAAACCTCTTATCTCCTATAGTGCAGATTATATTTCCTGTGATGGCTGCACCAATATATATCTTATCCCAGAAGATCTACTTACAACTAATATGCCTGACATTAATATGCCTCTGTAAGGGCCTTGAGTCTATATTCCCTTAAAACTGGGGGGAACTTTGTAAATGCCTCAGCCAATAGAATGCAACAGAAGTGATGATGCATTTTTTCCAAGACTGGGTCATAAAAGGCAAAATGGCTTCCCCCAGCTCTCCTTCTTGGGACATGCACGTTGAGAGCATAGGCTAACATTAAGAAGTCTGGCTCCCTAGCAGTTTCCTGCTGGGGCACTTATGCAGAGAAACCAAAGAGAGAGCAGGTGTGCATGAAAGGGAGAGACCGAGACAGGGAGAGAGATGGAGAGAGAGGGAAAGAGAGAAGAAGAAAGATGCCCAAGTTGCTGTAGCTGTTTCAGCCCCAGCTGTTGGGTTCTTCCAACCCAGGTACCGGACACTTGTATGAAGTCTTGGAGTTGACCCCAGCCCCGACAACCATCTGACTGCACCAGATTCCCGGCCCATAGAAACCTTGAGTGAAAAGAAATGATTGTTGTTTTAAGCTGCTAAGTTTTGGAGTGATTTGCTTGCAGCTATAAAAACTGGAACACCTGTGGAGCCCCAGGTGCTTTGATTAAAAGGTTGTCATGACAGTTGTTTTAAGTTTTGCCTTGTCTTTCATTTTGTTTAAAACTTTTAACGCTAATCACTTTGTTAATAAATAAAATATTTACTGAGTGCCTACTTATTGCCCAAACGATGTAGTTCTAAGAGGTGCAGAGTGAACAGTGACAGTCCCTGACTTCCTGAGGTTTAGAGCTCAGCTGGGAGGGAGGCCAGCCCGTATATGAAGAAGAACAAGGATGGGCACTAAGATGCCAGCTAATGCGTGATGCAGAGGTGCCATGCACTTTTTCAAAACTATTTTCTGCTCGAGGAAAAACAAAACATTAGTGCACTACCCAGAGGCTGATTTACATTAAACTAATAAAGCTTAAGCTTCAGAGCCCTTGACTTTCAAGGGCCTGGTTGCAATCACCTGGTTGCAATACACCTTTTATAGACCTCATGAAGTCAGGGACTATTACTACTTCCTCTCACAACCAGATCAGTTTTCAGCAATGAGTAGGTACTTAATAAATATTTTATTTATTAACAAAATGATTAAGGTTAAATGTTTTAAACAAAATGAAAGACAAGGCAACACTTAACAAAACTGTCCTGACAGCCTTCTAATCAGAGCACCTGGGGCTCCATAGGTGTTCCAGCTTTTATATACTATACTACATATAAGAGAACTTTGAAAAGTAAGATATCTTTAGCTAAAAGCATTTGTATCCTTTTAGATACTTTGACCAAAAGCATTTCTGCTCCAGCTTACCCTCCGTATTGCTTGCCCTCTTGTCCAGGGATATTGGAGAGGCCATGACATTTTTGGTATCTTGTTAAGAGGAGGTTAAGTTGAGGATACTTTTGGTTTAATTTAGTGGGTCATATATATGTGGTTCACAGTTAATTCTCTGTAAAGCCAAGTTATTGCCAGTCACCCTGGTGTGGGAACAGTTCCCAGGAGTTCTCCTGCTGCCACAGTGCTGATTCAACTGGTGTCATGAAACCAAATCTCAGAACTATAAGTGGTCTTGTAAGAGCACACCCCAAATACCCAGCATCCACCACTGGAAGTACATGGGAGTGGAAAAGAAGCAATGCTTAATAGGCATGGGACCAGGAGCTGGTCTGTGGAAAATTCTAAACATGAGCCATATGAAATTATAAATAGAGGATTCTGTTCTCACTGATACCCAGTCAAAAGAGAAAGCCTCTCCTATTGGAAAGATTCCTAATAATGCGGTTTATACAATTTTAAGCACTAAAAGCTGAGAAATAGCTCAAGCATTACAAAATCCAGAAAAAAATAGCGTGATAGTTTTGTTATTTAAGTATCAAATCAGCAGGAAATTAAAATCTTTTGCCAATGTTTTCATATGATTCACTCCTCTTCATTAATTGGATTATCAAACAACCCAGAAGTCTATTATCGCTGCTATTCAAAATTCATCTCTTTCTCTTAATAAATTATTGCCTTGGGTATGATCTGAAAAAAATAAATTTTCAATTTTCTTCTCCATGTCAAAACAGTTTCTGTTGATTTCAGTGCTTATCTTGTTTGCTTTACTTTTCTATTTCATTAACTTTTAATTTGATTTTCTCCATTCTTTAATAAGTAAATATAAGAAAACAAAGAAGGTTTGCTTCCATGTTGACCAAATTGTATATAATTTCTGACTTGCTTTAAATTTGTAATGATTGTGATTATTTTTCTCATTGTATATAGTCACTTTTGTAGCTATTAAAGAAGGGCATCCAAATTATAGAAGCTTAGGGCCTCATACACCTGGATTCATTCCTGACTATACCTTGGGAAGGGGTGAATGGGCCTGTTGAATCTTGTCTTCTTTTGGGAATTTTGTCCTGATATCCCACGTCTGAATTAAGCAGCCCCTTGATTCCCAGATTGCCCTGTGCCAATCTTGAGAGCTTACCACCTTGAATGAGATGCACAATTTTTCTTCTAAAGCTAAGAAAAACTCTGTGAAGTAGCATGATAATCAGTTTTATGTGTCAGCTTGGCTAGGATTTGGTGCCCAATTCTTTGGTCATATACTAGTCTAGATGTTACTGTGAAGGAATTTTGTAGATGTGCTTATCATCTACAGTCAGTTAATTTTAAGTAAAGGAGAGTCCCCTCAATAATGTGAGTGGAACTCGTTCAATCAGTTGAATGCTTTAAGAGCAAAACTGGTTTCCTGGAGTTGAAGGAATTCCACCTGGTTTTCCAGCCCACTGCCCTACCCTGTAGATTTAGGACTTGCAGGCCCCCACAGTTGTGTGAGCCTATTCATTAAAATAAATCTCTCTATCATTCTCTCAACACATACCCATGTCCACACCCTCCACACCCCCTGCATCTTCATAACCTGTTGGTTATGTTTCTCTGGAGTACCCTGACTGGGAAAGGTAGTAGTTATCAGTATTTTATGGAAAGTAAACAAGGTTAGCAAGTAACTTATCTCAGGACACACAGCTTGTATGTGGCAAACCAGGTATGTAGACAGACCATGTTGTTTCTACTCTGCAGCTCTTTCTGGAGTTAGGAAATCTTTCTAGTTGAGTTTTGTTTCATTGGGTTGCATGATCTTGGAGGTTTGATACCCACCCTCCCTCAATCTCTCTTTCCTTTTGTGTCCAGTGTGGTAACAATGAATCTTGACCTACATACATCGTAGGACTCTTTCGAGATTCAGTGGAGAAGTGTAGGTGAAAGCAAAACAACCACAGAGATATAATTCATTGTTAAGTAAAAATTAATTTCATGACTTTTCCCAAAGAAAAGGGCAGGCTTTCCTCTTCTGAGTAGTAGTTTCTTTCTCTTCCTCTTGCCACCTGTATCCCCCATGCCCCTTATCTTTTTCAGTGGTAATTATACTAAAACCTTTATACTCTCATATACTGTATTTAATCATCAGAGCACACTTGGTTAGATAAAATTATACCCATTTCACAGATGAGGAATTGACATGTAGACTTGTCCAAAGTAATGTGGCCAGATAACAATAGAGCTGGAGCATTCTCTCACTATATCAAAGTGAAAGAAAAAAATGCTATAAAATTTTAATCAATCTGAACCCTAAGACCATTGCCATAAAAAATGAATCCCTTACTTTGCAGGAAGATATGTCTTTAATTCAGGTCCCCTTCCTGCCCTAAAGGGAACAAATTATAATTTCAGTGATTAAGCTTTTAGAGTCAGTATTTCCATTGGAAGACTCTGTGTCTGACTCACCTGCCAGTACAAAACTGAAGCTATCAAGCATTTGGTGCCCAGCTGGCTGAAGAAGATTAAACTCGGAAAGTATTTAAATAAAATTTTAATAATTCATAATTTGCCTCCCTCTGAAGTCCTCTCTAGTGCAAGGGGAAGTAGTGGTAACATCTTTAATAGAAGGCTGCGTTATGATGGGAAGAGTATCTGGGATCTGATTTTCTATGTAGATTGTGGCAAACAAGAGGAGTTGATATCTTTCCTTTATAAATTGGTAAACTAACTACTCTTACAAACTAATTTAAAGTACCCAGAGAGTGCAGTTTATATTGAGACTAGAATTTAGTTGTCATATTTTCAGGGGGATATTGACAAATCAGAGCAGTTTAGGATTGTGAAGAGACTGTTGAGGAGAAACAGTTGAGAAGCTGGGGATGCTCAACCTGATGAAGGGTTAGAGAAAATAAACTCCTTTTCGTTATTTGAAGGGTCAGTGTTAAGCTCCAGAGGGCTGGTGGGTAGAGTATAAAGGGAACTAGATGAAAATTCTTTGTAACAAGGAGCACTGTCCAAACATGGAACCAGACTGGTTTGTGGGGCTGATCTTCGTGGTGCTAAAGATGGTGACCCGGATGGTGACGAGTTGATGCTGATGTTTGAATTCCTACATTAGGGTATGCGGTGTTAGAATTTAAGGTCTCTTCTATTACTAACATTCAAAGGTAAAATGTTGATTAGAATAGTCTTTCCATTAAAAATATGCACTGACTTGCATCTGTTCAGATAAAAAATCATAACTTAGTCATCAGATTTGTCTTAAGAAGAAATGGTATGTATTGAAGGTCTTTTATTCATCTCTACAAATCTTACTCAATTTATTTATTTATTTATTTTAGAGAGAGAAAGAGAGACCGAGACCGAGACCGAGAGTGGGGTAGGGAGGGATAGAGGGAGAGGGAGAAAAGGAGAATCTTAAGCAAGTTCCATGCTCAGCCTGGAGCCTGATAAGGGGCTCTGTCTCACGACCCTGAGCCGAAATCAAGAGTCGGCTGCTTAACCAACTGAGCCACCCAGGCACCCCAACAAATCTTACTTCTAAGTCTCAGATTCTTAATATATGGAATGGGATAAATATGGTGCCTACTTCATGAGGCCATCATGAAGATTGGTTTGCGATGATGCACGTAAAGTGTTGAGTTCCAGGCACATAGTAATTTCCCAATGAATATTAATCACTATTATTATTGTTGTTGTTGCTATATGTAAATTCATTCTACTTTATGACCTTGTGAGGTTGATGATGTCATCCACATTTTAGAAACAAGGCATCAGAGTCCTAGGTCAAATAAATTGCTTGAGTTCCCGTTGTTGGAAAGATGTCGCAATGGAAGTCATCTCTGTGTCCTGCTCACACCAAAGCTACAGCAGTTTCTTTAGTACTCTATGTGGCTATAGAGCCCTCTCTTGCTTTCTCAAACATTTACTATGAAAATGACCCTGTTGTTTCATTTTGATGTTTAATCATTCTGCATTCCAACAGAAGCAAAACTGTGGCTTTGTTGTTACATGCATACACACACATCCATACCCATACATACAGCCTCAGGGACTAGAGTAGAAACTGTAGGCATCACTGTGACTTTATTATTTGAAACATCATTTACTGATGGCTCCAGCAAAGCTTTTGATCATGCCAAGCTGTGTGGCTCAATGAAATCCATGTATAGAATCCTATCTAGCTGCAGAAAGATTGCATCAGAGAAGGCTGAATGGTTCAATTGCTGTTATTCTAAAGCCAGCATTCTGGGGAGAGCATTAGTATTCACAAACTTCAAAAGAGTCGCTAGAATGGAAATTGACCCTGTCTTGTAATATAAACAGGTCAGCTGTTTGAGAGTTTTCAAAGAGAGTTATGATGTAATAGCCTATATACAGTACTCAGAGTCTAATCTGTTTTAAGCTTCTCCTCTGGCATTTCTCTTTCCCAGGAATGAAATAAAAGGAAAAGTGAATACAGATAAAGAAGAGAGCTCATCCCTTTTGCCATTTAAGAAACAGCCTATTGTCCAGCCTCCGTAGGGATATGGCATGGCTGGTAAATTCAATATTTACATCACTGGGCTGTTTTCTCAGAGACTTTCTTTTCATGTGAGATGTTATCATCTTATGATTTATGATCTGTGTCTCTTTGCTGGCATATTTTTTTAAAGTTTTCATTGTTCATAAATGTACATGACACCAAACAAATAACTAATACTGATCAAGTCAGCTGCAGGTGCAGTAGACATTTTAAATAAGAATACAATTAAATGGAAATCTGAATGCTAGCCAGCAGGATGTTAACAATAATATAGCACACTGGGGTGCCCTGCAATATTGATCCTGTGGTGTCTCTATATGCAACAACTCACAGTGCATTTGCCACAAAAAGATGTATGTGTTTCAATAGAGCCATCTCCTACTCATTGGGGTACATTGCAAGAGGACTTGAGTTGGGGCAATCCATTCAGATGTAAAATATGAGTCAGGGATGAAATTATATTTGGTTTTATCTAGGTTTTCCTTTCCCTTTAAATTTGTGTATTTCATTTCATTTCTCTTGACAATCCCTCTCCCCACAAAATCCTAACAACTATTGGTGAGCATAAAAATTAAGAGTGAAGAATTAATTTGCACCAAAATATATAAAATCACAGTTTTTCCTCAAAGTGACTTTTTCTAAAATTGAAGGTGAAAAGCCACCAGAAATTGCTTTTGGCAAAAATGCAGACTGATGTAACGCATCCCTATTGAAGGAATTAAAGTTGAACACATAGCTATAACATCATGTGGGTTTTGCCCAGGCCAGTCTTTTCTGGGGCATGTTTGATCTGTAAGACTCAGATCAAATGTCACATATCATTCAGAAACAGGTTCAGAGGTTTATGATTCCAAATCAGATCAAAAGGCTGGTGAATTTTTCATATGGCTGGAGACTTTTCAATTCTGCTTTCATAATCCACACTGTAGACTTCTAAAGTTTTTTACCCCCATAAACACTTCATAATGGATGGTGTACAAACATGTTAACAATTTGGGAAAATCTCTCAATGTATGGGCTTAAAAACAAAAGTTAAATGGAGAGAAGATAGTACCTTAGTATATTCATTTTTCTAATATATGATTTATTGTATGTATGAGAAGCAGCATTTGTTAGCAAGCATCATCTTCCAAATTAACTACCCATAAGCCATGCTATAGTCACTTGGCCTAGAGCATTCTGTGGCCAATGAGTTTGGTAACCACTCCCCTTTCTCTTAGAATCCCTTCCATCCCCCCAGATGCCCACTGGCAGTTCAGTCTCCTGTCATAGCCCTGCCCCTCACTTTGGTGTGCCATGTCATTCCTGTATTACAGTGTCATGTACCCCCTTTCCTCTTACAACTCCATTCTCTCAATGATGAAGCAGCATAAAAAAGTAGAAAGAGCCGTTGAATCAGAAATACCAAATCCAGAATCCCAGCTCTATTATTTCCTGTTTGATTTTGTCCAATTTCTTATCTCCTTTGAATTTTGAGTTTCTTGTCTGTAAATAAAGAAATATTTCGCAGAGTTGTGAATAATAAATGAAATAATGTGTGCAGAGTGCCTAGTACAATGCCTGATGTGTAGATGTTGGTCTACAAATATTAGTTTGCTTCTTCCCTGCACAGAAAAGATAAAAGAGATGCAAGGGATCACTTAAGGTTTTGCTTTCCCTGACATGAGGCATTTGCATTTTAGAAGGGAGCCCTTGCTGACCCAAAGAAATAAGATATAGATGCTGGAATTTTATTAAGTTGAAAAGGCTGGTGTGAGAGTTATTTTTATTTATTTATTTATTTATTTTTTAAAAGTTTTATTCATTTATTCGATAGAGAGAGAGAGACAACAAGATTGGGAACACAAGCAGGGGCAGCAGCAGAGGAAGAGGGAGAAGCAGGCTTCCCGCCAAGCAGGGAGCCCGATGTGGGGCTCGATCCCAGGACCTTGGGACCATGACCTGAGCCAAAGGCAGACGCTTAATGACTGAGCCACCCAGGCGCCCTGAGAGTTATTTTTAAATAGATTTCCCAGTTCCACTAAATCTCACAGTGAGGAGACCTAGTCCATCCATGTCTCCTTTAACACAGAAATAAGAACATCGTCATAAAATCACATTAAATAAGGCCTCATATGCTCAATGATACCGATTTTAGGAAATTAAAGATCATTATTATTTGATTAAATTTAATTAAAGGGAACCTACCACCTTAGAGCTCCTGGGCTTCTATAAAGAGAGTATGAATGCTGTGATTAAATTAAGTCACAACCAATAAAGATTCTCATCAGAAAAGAAAATGGGAGGAATTATCTGATTGAGAATGCTGAGTCAATTATATGCTTTGGGTGTTTCATGAAAAGTCACTGAAATTTACCTGTGCCCAAATGGAGAGTAGACCACTTACCAAATGCTACTCAATCCTTCATCCACCCATCCATTCATTCTATATTTACCAGGCCTCTTGTCTGGATAGAGAGTGTGCTGGCCATCTTGTGAGAAATACAAGGATAAATGAGATGCATTTCCTGCTTCCCCACCCCAAACTTGGAGCAGGACATACTCCCAAATGAATATAATGCATAGAATTGGGATGCCAAAAAATATATCAGTTTCGGGCGCCTGGGTGGCTCAGTTGGTTAAGCGACTGCCTTCGGCTCAGGTCATGATCCTGGAGTCCCGGGCTCCCTCGGGCTCCCTGCTCAGCAGGGAGTCTGCTTCTCCCTCTGACCCTCCCCCCTCTCATGTGCTCTCTCTCTCTCTCTCATTCTCACTCTCTCAAATAAATAAATAAAATCTAAATATATATATATATATCAGTTTCGACCTGAAAAGACTTTTTGAATAGATGGTATGGAAACTAGGCCTCAGACTTGAGATGGTTCAACAAAAGCCATTCACCCATTTTTTTTCTTTTTTTTAAGATTTTTTTTTTAAATTTAATTGACAGAGAGAGGGAACACAAGCAGGGGGAATGGGAGATGGAGAAGCAGGCTTCCTGCCAAGCAGGGACCTTGATGCGGGGCTGGAACCCTGGAACCATGACCTGAGCCGAAGGCAGTCACTTAGCCAACTGAGCCACCCAGGTACCCCACATTCATCCATTTTTTATTAGATCCTTACCATATGTTAGGAGCTATCCTAAGTACTGGAGATACAATTTCAGAGGGAATGGGATTGTGTTCCAACTCTGCTATTTTCTAGCTGTGAGCCATAGTAAAATTTAGTCAGTCTCTCAAATGCTTAGTTCCTTAACTCAGATCAAATAAGCTTTGACCTCATAGGTGAATGTTGAATGAAATAGTGTACGTAACAGTAATTATGTGTTCCATAAAAGTTAGCCATTGTTCTTAACGACATTCCATTGATCTTCTCTCTTCCATTGTCTTTCTCTAAACTTTCCTATCTCTGGCTGCCAGTTTCAGTCTCATTAAGCAAAACTTTAATCAACAAAATCCAAGCAAAAACACTGGTAGCTTTTCAGCATCTCTTGAGAAATTCTAAATAAACAATTTGCTTTTGTTTTCAAGGAGTTTCATGCTCTCCTTCTACCCCCTCCTGTCATGTGTACCGTCTAAAACCTAGATAAAATAAATCCCAGGATGTTGTTAGGATGTGCCCTGGGCTCTGCTGCCTTTGTGTCTTTACTCATCTTTGCGGGAAGGGGCTTCGCCTTTCTTTTGATTAGTGTTCTTATTTTCTGAAATAGTATTCACAGCAGCTAAAAAGTCACCTCCTCTGTTAAGCCCTCCCTGGTTTTCCTCGCTCATTTCTTTTGAATATAGTGTTGATCATGTTAAGACGCTGCTTAAAAACTTTGCTGGCTTTTCATTCCCTCATGAATCAAGGCTAAACATTTTAGCATGACATGCTAGCATGACTTCCTAATTAAGTCTTCCACATGATTTTTCGCACATACTATAAACTTCTGTGCCTTTCTTATGCTATCTTGTCTACATGGAATGTCCTGCACTGCTTTTCAGTCTTTGGCCTTTTTCCTGTCCAGATTTGGGAAGCTATTCTGGATGTTTCAGTAGGGACTAATCTGTCCATCCTTTAGGTTGCCTTCCCACCCCATTTTCATTCTATTACAACCCTCAGCAACATCTCAACCCAGAGAGCTAGTTGTGTATTCATACCTCATTAAAAGAGTCTGAATTCCTTAAGACACAAACTAATTTTTATCGATCATTAAATGCCCCATTTGTATCACAATGCCTGACGCACTGTAGAACTCAGTAAATATTAACTGAATGGTGTAGAGAGCATAGACTGTCCCGGGGACGGAATAGTGACTCTTGATATGGTGCTCATTTTGCTGGTTTCATGGAGTGGCTCATTTGGGGTTCTGTGCTTCATTTTGGTGTTACAAGCATGCACAAGGAATTCCTCTTGGATTTCTTCATCTCAGAATTAGAGCTCTTGTTAGGTTGCTTACGTAAGTCATTTTGCTTGCAACGGCTTTAAGACAAGAGACCTCCAGGAGCCAGGGGGTGGCTGACACCAGTTGGTCTGACTGGTCCCTCTGGGGATAGTGAGCACTTGAGAGCACTTCATAACTAAGCAGATTCTTGGGTTTTGGCTCAGTGCCCAGGCCTCAGTTCCACCTCTAGGTTTAGTCACTGCTTTTGTGAGGAATGAATAAATGGTATGGCACCAGGCCTGGCATATCGTAGTTTCTCAGTAAAAATGAGATTGATTTCTCTTTTCTTTCCTTCCACTCAACCAGTTTAGGACCATTTAATATAAGGTATAATTAAAGAAATAATCTCCCTCTCGCCCAATCTAAATGAAATCCTGAAACACGGGTGATACACTGTGTCATAGCTTGGGATCTTCTCTGGGGCTCATGCATGGGCTGCCCCACATCTCCTCAAGGCCTCCTCTCAAGGGCAGAGGCTGGATTGCACTCAGACTTCTGAGTCCTGCTACTCACACCAGCAGGAAGTCAGAGCCTGGTGCCTTCTGTTTCTTGGATAAATTTTAAAGATTTTATTTATTTATTTATTTCAGAGAGGGGGAGGGGCAGAGGGGGAGAATCTCAAGCAGACTCCCCACTGAGTACAGGGCCTGACGTGGTGGTCAGTCTCAAGACCCTGAGATCATGACCTGAGCCAAAATCAAGAGTCAGATGCTAAACTGGCTGAGCCACCCAGGCACCCCTCTTGGAAAAATTTTAGATGGTAGCAAGCTCCCCCCTTAAGGATGTATGGTGCTCTTTAGCGTTTGCTAACCAGCTGCCCTGCACTATTGTTTGGGCACTTGAATTCAGGGCTTGAGGTGGGAAGAGGGTCTAAGACAGCCTTTCTATCTTTTCTATCTGATCCATGATGCTTTGCTGAGAGGGAGGATGGGAATAATGTCAGAAAGGGAGTCGGGGAAAAATAAAGTAATATTAATGACATGGTAAGAGAGAAAACTACAACTATAATCTAGACTAGAACATGCTCTTCGTTTTAGTTGCATTAATCATGAAATAGGGAATGAAGTTCAAATTATTATTTTTCCTGTAGTGAGCCTCTCATTAGTGGTGCTATGCAAATGAGGGCTAGATAATTTCTTTTGGAGGAGAAATATAAAACTTCATACTTAGTTTTCTCACAACTGTGAGATTCTGTATTTTCATGAAAAGACTCATGTCCCATGAGCCTCTACATGTGCGGACATCACTGAGACCACAGATATGCTGAGCACTTTAGAGCTCCAGGTGGTATCATGGAGCTGCCCAAGGGTCTGCAAAATCCATTTCCCCTGGTATCTACCTGTAGTCATTTAGAATCTTAGAATCCATTTGCCTCTCTGTGCTAGTCTTCCCTTTTTCTGCTGAATTGGGTAAAAGAACTGAACATTCTGGGCTCAGAAAAGGATGTTGAGGAAATCAAAGGGTCTATTTCCTCTTTCTTCCCTCCCTGGCAGGTTTTGGCTGATAAGGTGGTAGAGGGTGGAGGGAAGGCTCTGGTTCCTGAGAAAGAGTGAAGGTTGGAAAGATCCTAGTGTCCTTCAAATTTTAATTTTTAAAGCTCTCCCCACTGATGTAGTTAATGAAAACTAAGATGGGAGATTAGAGTTAGTTTGAAATTGACAGTAGATGTGTTTTTTTCAAAATACAATTTTCCTGGTAGTCCTGAAAGGATTTGAGCATTGATGTAGAAAGAAAAAACAGGTACTCTCACTGTAGGCAAAGAGTTTAAAAAACTGCAAGGAAAATTTAAAGATATTTGATTAAAGAACATAAGGTCCTCCCTTTTTAGCTTTCAGGTCTGTCTAATCTGATCCTGTGACCTCCCCAGGCCAGTTCATAATAGGCAATATTGCTAAAGATGTGGCCTCTTGAGGAAAGCAAACGAGTACCTAACTCTGTGAACAGCAGAGAGGGAAATCTTGCCTAGGCTGTAGTCCTAAGTAGGCAGGCAAAGTCGCCCTCAGAATCCGTGCCCTCTAGTCACAAAATCTCTAAATGAATTAGTAATCACTCTATTACCTATTCAAAGATAAACAATAATACTTTGAAGATACAGTACCAAGAACAACGTGAATAATAACGGAGCCCATCAGTGAAGGAAGTAAAATACTTTAAATGTCTTTCTTTAGTAATAGCTTTGCTGAGATATAATTTGGATACCTTGAAATCCCTTTAAGGTATACGATTCAGTGTTTTCTCGTATATTGACAAAGTTGTGCAACCATCAGCTCTATCTAATTTTAGGACATTTTCATTACCCCCCAAAAAGAAACACATTCCTATTTGCAGTCACTCCTCATTCCCTCTTCCCCAGCCCTTAGCACCCATGAATCTACCTTCTGTCTCTGTGGACTTACTTGTTCTGGACATTTCACATAAATGGTGTCCTTTCTGGTCTGGCTTTTTTCAATTAGAATAATGATTTCAAGATTCATCAATGTTGTTGCATATATGGTACATTTTCACTTTATATGGCTGAAAAATATTCCATTGTATGGATATACCACATTAAAGAAATCATTCATCAGTTGCAAATATCTAGGTCCACCCGCACTCTTTGGCAATTTGAATAGTGCTGTTGTGAATATTTATGTACAGGCTTTTGTGTGGACATATGTTTTCAGTTCTCTTGGGTATATACCTAGGAGTGGAATGACTGGGTCACATGACTCTGTTTAGCCTCTTGAGAAACTGATAAACCACTTTTCAAAGTGACTGTGCCATTTTACATAACATCTTTTTTTTTTTAAAGATTTTATTTATTTATTTGAGAGAGAGAGAATGAGAGATAGAGAGGACGAGAGGGAGGAGGGTCAGAAGGAGAAGCAGATTCCCCGCCGAGCAGGGAGCCTGATGCGGGACTCGATCCCGGGACTCCAGGATCACGACATAACATCCTTTTAATCGCCAGTGTAGATGAAAAAGTTTATTCTGCTCTGGAGATCATGTTGTCACTATAGTTGTATTTTTATTTTTTAAAAAGATTTTATTTATTTATTTTTGTGAGAAAGAGAGAGAAGGAGAGAGAGAATGAGCAGGGGAAAGGGCAGAGGGAGAAGTAGACTCCCCACTGATCAGGGAGCCCCATGCAGGACTCTGTCTCAGGACCCGGGTATCATGACCTGAGCCGAAGGCAGACGCTTAGCCGACTGAGCCACCCAGGAACCCAACTATAGTTGTATTTTTGAAAAACCCATCACATTTTGAGGATTTTCTATCTTACCATCTTGGCTTTCTTCATTCTGTCTTGGCAAGGTCCCCCTCATGAACATTTACAGGCAATCTGATTATGAAGAGAAAAGGTCCGTGCCAGAGCATGAGACAAGGCCTTGGACTACTGCATGCCACTTGGCCTTGAAATTATTTCCCATACTCTTTCTCCACGGCATGTCCCTGATTCCCTTTATCGTATTTGTACTGCCTGATTTCAATAGCAATAATCACACATGATAACTGAGCATCTTCTTTGTGCCATGTACTGTATTCACTCCTGGAGAGAGTAAACAATTTGGCAGAAAACCACCATTTAATGGTTTCACAATTCCCTACAGGTGCTGAGAAGTGCATCAGTTGAGATGCAAAAAAAAGTATATATATATTTTTCTTTTTCAAAGGCAGAATGGTGTAAAGCAGAGTTTTTCAATTTCAGCAGTATTGATACTTTGGGTCTGATAATTCTTTGTTGTAACTTTCTGCCCTATGCATTATAGGACGTTTTTCAGCATCTTGGGCCCCTGCTCACTAGATGTCAATAGTTGTAATGACCAAAAGTGTCTCCAGACATTGCCAGATATTCCCCTGAGGGCAAAATTGGCCCTGGATGAGAATCACTGGTGTAAAGATAGAGCATAGGCTTAGGTTTCAGGACTTTGGTAAGGTAACTAAATCTTTCTGTTCCTTATCTTAAAAATTAGGAGGAATAATATCTACCTTGTAGGGTTGTTGTATGGATTAAATAATATAATGTATATAAAAGCCCAAAACAAGTTGCTTGGCACACTGCTCTCCTGTAGTGTGATGGTGGTAGTACAGGAAGGTTCATAGCTCAGTTTGAAGACATTGGAGAGGATGGCTCTGTTTTATTTTTTTTTCCCTCTCTCTAATTTTTCCACTTCCTAATTTAAACAAATTTTATTTTTTTAAAAGACTTTATTTATTTATTTATCAGAGAGAGTGCACGCGTGAGCACAAGCAGGGGGAGTGGCAGGCAGAGGGAGAAGCAGTCTCCCCGCTGAGCAGGGAGCCCAATGCAGGACTCGATCCCAGGATCCTAGGATCATTAGCTGAGCTGAAGGCAGACGCTTAACCCACTGAGCCACCCAGGCATCCCTAAACTTGAATTTTAAAAAAGTAGACTGGGAGAAGTCAAAAGGACTAAGCAAGTAGAATTTACTTGAGTATCCTTTTGTGAATGAATGGCTGAAATGCTGGATGCTTATGTAACTGGACACCTATTCATTCATGTGTTCACTCATCCATTATCTGTTCACTAGAAACATTTACTGAGTGTCTGCTCTGGATTCCTTTCTGCCTTTCTGCTCTCCAGTCCCTCGGGTCAGTTCCTTGACTGTCCCACGCTCCTTCCTATCTCAAGGCTTTTCTATACTCACTTTCCTCTGGGGGCACTCCACCTTCCTGGGGGCACTCATCCTACATCACTCCTATTCTTTATTGAGATCTTGGTTCAAATTTAGCTTTTTCAGAGCTAGATTTGCTGACGATCCCCACATGCACTCCATCCCAGATGGAAGTAAAGCCCACAGTCCTGAGCACTCAAAACCCCTGAATTATTTTACTAGATCGGTACCTGTTGATCCCACTCATCTGTAAGCCCTGTCAGGGTAGCAGTCGTGTCTGTGTTTCTCACCATGCTTCAGCACAGTGCCAAGCACATAATGAGTGTTTGGTACATGTTTTCAGGTGAATTATCTGCTGACTGGCTGGCTGACTGAATGAACAGGTGTTGGGCACAGTTTAGGTTTCCTCTGGCTGTTCTTTCAGTGTTCTGAAAAATGCTGGACCAACGGTGACTCTGCCCTGTCTCAAGAATGATCAGTGCTCCCTATCTCAGGAATGAGGAGTGCTTGCTGGGCAGGTTGTCTCAGGTTGATGAGTCAGGTCCTCTGATTATAGGAGGGAGGGTGAGATGGCACCGAGAGGGTGGACAGGAAGGCCTTAGTCTTCTGCTAAAGGGGGGCCTACAAGCATCTTTGAAGGGAACTGCCACCTCCACCATCAGGTGCTTCAACAACTTTGGCTATGGAATACAGATTGATCCTTTGCTGCCCAACTGACACATGCACTTTTTGTTTTGCCATTTGAAGCTAAAATCCTTCTTTATCACCTTCTGGTTTTTTTGCCTTAGGATGTGGTGATTTTTAATTCTTGAACATATTTTTCTATGCAAAATAACTTTCCCTAAACTGGTCAGTGGTTAGGTTAGCCTTTGTGTTGGCTTCTCAGTAAAGGCATGGTTATAGTTGGTGGGAATCGATGGCCAAATATGTTTTTAATGTACATAGAATTTATTCTCTAAGTCTATAAAAAGCAGATTTAAAATATGCATATTGTTAAACAGTCCTTGGGTTACTGAGAAGATTGGAATTAAAAAAAAATAAATGAAAGCAAGAAGACTTTATCTGGGTTTGCAGTGTGCACAGTGAAATATCAACCACTCGTCTCCTGTGAATACTTGCCTTGCTCTGCATGGGCTGAGAGTTACTGCTGATTTGTGGCAGTGACACTCCCGGGTTCACCAAAAGAGAGGTGTCTTGCTTGTTTCTCTGGTGAATGTGAAGCAAGGCCTCGTTCCCATTATCCCTGCTGCCCACCAACTCTGAAAATACATCTTGTTGCACTGGGCCGGAGGCCAGTGGTGCAGCATAATGTGGTACATTGTAAAGCTAAAGACTGCAACTCAGTGTGAATATTTATTTGTCATTTTGGAAAGCTTACTCCTTTTTCCTGTGTCTGAGGTTGGAAACAAAGACTGAAGACCAGCCTAGAGTGGGACAGTGAGGAGGGAGAGGAGAGATGGAGAGAGAGGTGATATATGTATGCCTTCATCCATTCCCTTGATTGCTGATGCAATTCAGATGAATGGGTCTACTTCCCACCCCTTTCCCAGAGGCCAGTGACTGTGAGGTGAAGGTAACTACAAGTTAATCTCCAAGGCCACTTTCAGCATCATATATTAGAGGTATCATCTGTGGTTGAAATTTTCATTTCTCTGTTTATAGCAACCTGGAATTAGACTTGTTTCGTTATTCACAACAGTTGTTTGTACAGTGGTCTCAATAATTAAACCAAAATGTCACTACATCCATATGCCTTTCCAAAGCCTATTTCCTTCTGAAAGATTTATCCCATAGGAAGTACCCCAGTTTCAGTCAAGTTCTGCTTTGCCTTGGGGAAAAACGACACAAAAAAGCAATTTGTCTTTTCAAATGTTTCACATAAACTGTAAAACAATTAAAATTATTTATATACAACTATGACACAGAAGTAATGAGATGATTAAAATATTCTTAATGAGTTTGCATTTTCCAATTGTTTGACTTGATGTAGCAATACATATTTATGATTTTAATTATTGTTTTGGCCTCAGAAAATGTCTGTTTTTTAAAGATCACCTGGGTTCATGGGAGAGTTTATATGTTGACTTGTGGCCTTCTTGATTCTTTCCTTAGACTATTAGCAATTAGAATAACATGCTGTGGCTAGGAAGTAATTTAACAAATTTATTTACACACGTTATGGGCTTTAGAAAATTATAATACTAAGCTCTCTTCTTTTTTCTTTTTTAAGTAATCTTTAAGCCCACAGGGTCTGGTGAGTATAGTACAATCCATGGAACATTAGAGGCAGTTAACTTGTATATGGGGCAAGAGTCTTTATCTGTCTCCTCCCCTCTCTTTATTTCATTCTCATCTTGGTAGATGAGAGTGGACTCCAAGAAGTGGAGGCTAACCCCCCGTTTGTGCTCTGGCACCTGTTTCCCCCAGAGACTCAATTCATCACTTATTCCTCTGGTCTGTTTCTCCAACATCTGCCACTCCTTTTCTTTAGTAAAAAACTTCAGTCTCTCCATGAGTATAAAACAAAATCATAAGAAACGCCTTCCTTTACCCTGTTTTGCTAATTCTCTATCTCTTGCCCTCTCTCTTTCCCTTCACTTCTTTTTAAAAATATTTTATTTATTTATTTGAGAGAGAGAGCACAAGCAGGGGGAGCAGCAGAGGCAAAGGGAGAAGCAGGCTCCCCACTGAGCAAGGACCCCAATGCAGGACTCAGTCCCAGAACCCTGGGATCATGACCTGAGACAAAGGCAGATACTCAACTGACCAAGCCACCTAGGCACCCCTTTCCCTTCACTTCTGAGTTGTCTTTCCTCCCTTCATTTATTCCTCAACCTGCAGCAATCTGCCTTTCATCCCTGTTCTCCGTGGAAAGGGCCCTCCCCAGGTCACAGTGGTCTCCATCCAAGGGAGACGTCTCAGTCCTAATGTTACTGCTTTCTGTGGCAAGAGTTCTTATAGAAACCCTAAAACTCTTCATAGAAACCCTAAAGCTCTTTGTGTTTGTGAAACCACATCTTCCTGGTTTCCCTTCTCTTCTTTTCTGTATTTCCTCCACTCAGCTTTAAATGTTGATGTTCCTCAGGATTCTCATTTATGTCTTCTTCTCTTTTGCCATTTATGTATATTTCATAAATGATTTAATCAGGCTAAGAGTTACTTGGTCATGATAGCATGACTGGGAGTGAGAATGTTTGGAAGGAAGAATATAACATTTGGAGTCAAATCTATCTGTCTTTGAATTTTGGTTCTACCATTTACAGGGCTAGTAGTAGATTTATCAACCTTTACTCTACTAACTCCCAGCATCTTTTGTACATAATATTCTCCTGAAATCTAGTTGTGCATAGCTGTCATTGAAAATCTCCAGTAAGATGACCCACAGCCATGTAAACTAATCATATATGAACCAATACTCGGTTCTTGGTCCAGCTCCACCTTCAGTTCTTCTCTTTATTCTGTTTCCCGTCCCTTAATGAAGGGTACTATCAGATGTTTAGGAACCATGTCGCCCATTCCATATTTCTCTCCTTTTTTGCTAATTTTATATAATGTTAATCAATATGTCTATTTCTTTCCATCTTTATCTCCACTTTAGGTCATCTTCACCACTTTAGGTCCAGCCTCATTAACCAACCCTGGATTATTGACTTGATGTAGCAATACATATTTATGATTTTAGTTATTGTTTTGGCCTCAGAAAATGTTAAAGATCAGCAGGGTTCATGAGAGAGTTGATTTGTTGACTTGTTGACTTCTTGATTCTTTCCTTAGACTATAAGCAATTAGAATAACATGCTGTAGTTAGGAAATGATATAACAAATTTATTTACACACATTATGGGCTTTAGAAAATTATAATGCTAAGCTCTCTTCTTTAAGTAATCTTTAAGCCCACAGAGTCTGGTATTCATAAAGGTCTATCTGTCTACATTCTAAGTTTCCCCCCAGTCTCTACGATTCTCTACAAAATTGACAAAATAGTATTTCTTTTTTTTAATTTCTTTTTTTTATTATGTTATGTTAAAATAGTATTTCTAAAGCACACATCTTTCAAAATATCTCATTTACTTTGTGGAAACAATTTAAGTTCCTTAGTAAGAGCACAGCACTGTTCATGAATGCTCTTTGCCTTTTTCTATAGCCATTCCTTAACTGTTGCCTGGTGGTGATTGTCTATATTGAACTCCATGTGTTTCCAAGAATTTGCATACTTTCTTTCATCTTTGTGGCTTTACAACTGAAATCTACTTTTATCAGGAATGTCCTCCCACTCATTTTTCACCTGCCTAATGCCTGCTTGTATTTAAAAATTCAGTTACTTTGTGGGAATGTAAAATGCTGCAGCCTCAACACAAAACAGGTTGGTGGGTCCTCAAATAGTTAAACGTAAAATTACCATGTGGCCCAACAATTCCACTCCTCTGTATATATATCATAAGAATTGAAAACGGACTCAAACAGTACTTGTACAGGAATGTTCATTGAAACATTATTCACCATAGAGGAAAGGTAGAAACTACCCAAGTGTCCATTCAACAGATGAATGAAAAATTAAACTGGCATATCCATACAATGGAGCATTATTCAGCCATAAAAAGGAATGAAGTTCTAGCACATGCTGCAGCATGGATGAACCTTAAAAACACTGTGCTAAGTGAAATGAGCTAGTCACAGAAGGACAAGTGTTGTATGTATATTTCTAGATATAAAATTCTAGAATAAGCAAATTCATAGAGAAGAAAGTAAATCCAAATTTCCTAGGGACTTAGGGAGGAGAAATGGGAAGTTATTGCTTAATGGGTACAATGTTTCTGTTTGGGGTGATGAAAAAATTTAGGAAATAGATAAGTGTTGGCGATGGTTGAACAAAAATGTGGTTGCATTAATGCCACTGAATTTCGCTAAAATTTGTCTCCTAGAAATTCTCATTCATTGCTAGTAGGAATGCAAAGATGGTACAGCCACTTTGGAAGACAGTTTGGCAGTTTCTTTTTTTTTTTCTCTTTAAAGATTTTATTTATTTGAGAGTGAGAGAGAGAGAGCATGAAAGTTAGGAGGGTCAGAGGGAGAAGCAGACTCCTGCTGAACAGGGAGCCCGACGTGGGGCTCAATCCTGGGACTCTGGGATCAGCACTCGAGCTGAAGGCAGACACTTAACCAACTGAACCACCCGGGTACCCCCAGTTTGTCAGTTTCTTACAAAACTTTCTTTCCTACCATATGATCCAGCAGTTGTACTCCTTGACTCAAATGAGTTGAAAATTTATGTCCATACAAATGTTAATTGCAGATTTATTCATAATTGCCAAAACCTGAAAGCAACCAAAATGTTCTACAAAAGGTAAATGGATTAATAAACTGTGGTACATCCAACCACTGGAATATTATTTATCACTGAAAAGAAGTTATCAAGCCATGAAAAGACATGGAAGAACTTTAAGTGCATATTACTAAGTAAAAGAAGCAGTCTGAAGCCCTGTGTACTTCATGAATCTAACCATATGACATTCTGGAAATGGTGCAATTATGGAGATAGTAAAAGGAGCAGTGGTTTCCTGGGGTTATGGAGGAGAGAGTGATGAAAAGGTGGAGCTCAGAGAATTTTTAGGACTGTGAAACTACTGTGGTGGATACATATTATTATATATTTGTCAAAACCCGTATAATGTACAATCAAAGAGTAAACCCAAAAGCAAACAATGGACTTCGGGTGATAGATTCATCACTTGTAACAAATACACCACTCTGGTTCAGGATTTTGATAGAGGGGGAAACTTTCTATATGTGGGGGGCAGGGAGTATGTGGGAAATTTCTTTATCTTCTGCTCAATATTGCTCTGAAGCCAAAACAGATCCAAAAAAATGAAGTCTATTAAAAAATTATTTCCTTCCTTCAGCTTCTACCCTCTGCCTTTAGATTAGCTCCTTCTCTCCAACTAGAACCTTTTCTCAGTCCAGTCCAGTGAGACAAACCAGCAAAACCCCTGCTACTACTACCCTGCCTTACTGGTTTATCTCACTCTCTTCTTTCTTAGGCAAACATCTTAGTAGTAGGAGTCTCTGTGCTCCTTGGCTTCACTTCCTCCTTTCCCTTAATCCTCAGTCATCATCAGTGTGGTTTCCATCCTTTCTACACTGACAGTGCAGTCAACAATGACTTCATGTTGTCAGATTTAGTGGGCATATTTTGGTCCTTACCTTACCTGACCTCTTGTCAAAATGGTGCTTTGTACTATCTTCTTAGAACTGCCTTTGCCTTGTGTTTTTGGTAACTTCTCTCCCCCAACTCATTGACTCTTCCTTTGCAGTGTCCTTAAAAATTCTCTGCCGCATCCCTCTAATGTTGTTACTTCACCCAAGGCTCCGTCTGTAACCCACCTTACTTCACACTACATGTTTCACCCACATTAGCAACAACTTGAACATCGTTTTTTTAAGGAATCCTTATGTACAAATTATTCTCAAATCTACATCTTTACCCCTAATTTCTCCTCTCAGTGTAAGACTTCAGCTTCCTCCTGATGATGGACCTTTCCATCTGGAGGCTCTGTATTTACTTTAAACTCGACATGTTTGAACCTGATTTCAATGTCTGCTCCTCCCACGCAGCCTGTTCACCTACCTCTAATCACTATCTCCTAACATCTCAGCATCACCCTGGCTCATAAGCTTGTTGTGAGGGTTCAGTGAGTCATATGTAAAAAGTCATATAGCACAGGTCCTGGCAAATATTTAGATTTCAAGAAATGTACACTATTATTACTATTGTTATTCTTATCTCAGTGAGGGGTTTCACTGAACCACATACACAAGCCAGGTTATTGAAAATCATCCCAAATCTCACCATCTGTCCCAAGCCCCTCCTTCTCTTCCGTAATCAAGTAACTACAATATCTGGCCTTTGCCTACTTGTCCAGGCTGCATCCCCATCACTACCTGCATCATGAATTATGTTCTAGCAGGACTCAGATGTTTGTCTTTTTAAAAATTCCCTCTCTCTCTCTCTCTTTTTTTCTTGTGCAGTCCCCTATGCCTGGAGTGATCTTCTTTTTCTCTTTACCTGCTTCATTTTCTATTGATTCTTCAGTTCAGCATCATCTCCTTCAGGAAATCTTCTTTACCTCTCATACTTAGTATGATTTGGATGCCTGTTTTCTGATTTAACACAGTGTCTTTTGCTTTCCTGTAGTATACACAGCTTTCCACACTGGACTGTGAGTTTCAAGGACTATGTCTTATTCATGTTTGTTTTCCTTTCACCCAGCAGAGTGCCTGGCATATATTGTGTATTCAGTAAATATTGGTTGAATTAAACTAAACTGTTGATTCAACTTAGACATTGAGTGATAACCTCGAAACCTTATGCCGTATCTCCTCATACATTTCAGGTCCCATCTCTTCTGAGTTATAGAACTATAGATAAATCCTCATTACATGTTCATGTTAGAGTCCATGTGTATTTTGACAATTAAGAAGAAGGCCTTTCCAGATGTGATAGTCCCATTTTGAACTTGGTGATTAAAGCATCAAAATGTGTCTTTAACCTGGTGCAAAATTTGACAAGTTCTAGAAGAGAGTACCCAGAATCGATATATTCCTTTAATCAATAAGTACTACTGGGTGTGGCCTCTTTACAAAATGTGGTTTGCAGTTTTTCCCTGATTACAACTATATTAAAGCTCAATATGATAATATTAGAAAACCTGGAGATCTACAAAGGAAATAAAAATCAGCTATAATTCTACCACCAAAGATAACTACTGTTAAAGTTTACTGTATGATCTCTCAGGATTTTCTGTAGTTTTTCTTTATAAAAATACTACAGTTTAAGTACCATTTGAAGCCTGTTTTATTTTACTCTTAGCAATATAAGAAAAACATTTTCCATGTTAATAAAGATTTGGCTCTAATGCTAATTGTATTTTATTGTATGGATATAATCCCTTACTGTTAAATATTAAAGTCATTTCCAAAAATTGTAATGAAAAATTTTATGCACATATTTTTGCTGTATTATCTATATAGATATTTGTGTGATAGGATACTTATATACATATATTAGGTATGGAGTTTCACCATACAAATGTATTTTAAAATGTTCTCTTGTTTCTGTGGATGTGTGGCTTGGAATACTGACAAGAAAAAGGGACACAATGATTTCATGTCTTCCAGTTTGCAGCTGAGATGCAGATTTCTGGTGCTAATTTACAAGTGATTCATTTATGTAGGATTGTTAAGACTTGTGCCTTTATGGTCCTCAAGGTTTTACCCATAAAATGGAATTAATAATACTTACTCTGACCTTTGTGGAAGATAAGAAAGTGTCTTAAAGCATCTAGAAGAATGATGCCACATATAGTTTTCATGGCTATCATTTTCTGATTTTTCATATTGTTCTTCCTTATTGTGATTTTGTTTGGTATTATTATCTTTCCCCCGGCCCCCCACCCATCTTATCATAAATGAATGGTGACTCTTAAGTACAACTTCCTTTTTCTTGGTGCCTATAGTGTGGGGTTCTTTATATATATATATATATATATACAACATTTTGTGCTACACAGAAACACAAAATAATAAATATATTTCTAAATTATATTTCAAAATGAGCTATTGTTTCAAAGTGAAACTTAAGATATGGGAAGTCTCTGAAGTGGAGGAAAAGATGAAACGGATGGCTTAAATGAGATGTGGCCACCACAGGGGACATTCCACTTCATAGAAGTCCCAGAAATCTCAATGAAATCACTACATAATTTACACATGTTCATAAATAATCCATCTCAACCTTTTTCTTTAAGGATCCACTTTTCAAGTGCATAAACTAAGCAATCCTGGTGACCCACCTCCAGCATGAGATGGGGGAAATATATTTCAAGTTTAAAAAATGATTTCATGGGTTGTGGTTAATGGAATATTTGCCAGTTTCTTTATTGAGGCCAAAGGGACATTAGAAAATGCACACCCTTTGATCATTTATTAATGCACCACGCTCTGCGCCTGTTCAAATAATTTTAGCATTCAGGAATTGGCTTAAGAAAGTGGAAGAAGCCTGAGAGAATGGCTGACTTTATTTTGAAAAATGTTTTTACCATCCTGGTTGAACTGTGCTACATAATCCTAGTCCTTGCTATAATTAGACACAGGTATCACGATTACAACTCCAGTTTTATTAGTGGGCTAAAAAGTAGCAGAGGAGATAAAGGGTAGTGTTTTTTCCTTGAATGATGGAGAGTCTGCATAAGGGGTTGGAACACTGGGGTCTGATGCAGAATCCTAGCCTTCCCACCATCCTGCATTCCAAGCTTCAGAAGTAACTTCACGTATTAAAGAACACAGATTTCCCTCCATTGATGGATGAGGGTCTTGCCTTAGCCAAGAAAGGAGCCTCACATATGCCTAAAAACTGGGGAGTAGTCCTGTGATGACCAGACATGCTCGTTCCTATCTTCCGTGTGAGTTATTCCATGGGTGAAGAGATCATTCATCATCAGTGAAAACACAGTTCACTTCAGTCTTCCAGCACACAGGATTGGTCTCCCAAACGTGCACATCTGGAAATCTTATCTCGGCCTGCATAATGACCAGTGTTTAAGCATAATCTGTGTAAGTGAATTCAGCTGAGAGGGAGTTTGCCTTTCAGCTTTTGCTGTCTGAAGCCTTGGCACTATCGAGCTCTCTTCTGTTTTATTGTCTGCGCAAGAAAATTAATAGGTGCTGGACAACAGGCTCTAAACCGATGATTTTTACAAAGAATATGGCTATGCTTCTTGCCATAAAATTGTATAGAGTGTGTAGTACCACTGGATAGCTCAGCAGCTTTCAAGGCTGTGAGTCAGCTTTTGTGGACTTTCAGACTAGAATGTCTTCTGATTTCAGGGAAGCACATTCATGAGAAAGGATGGCTATTGCAGGAGGGCTGAGGATTTGTGTTCTTTGTGTGTGATGGGCAAAGAGTGTTTCAGCTGTCGTGTGTAGATTATCTCAGTCCTGCACAGCCTTGAGAGGGGCATTGTTGCCCAGATTTATAGATGACAAATCTGATATTCAAAGGGTGAAGTGATGTGCGCAGGAAGTGGTAGAAAAGAGATTGAAGCCCACTTCTGTAACTTCATGAGCTTTCCTTGTCATTTCTTTCACAGACATTGTCTGTGGAGCTCAAGACAGTGGGCATTTGTTGACTTTTTTCTTCTGTTAAACTGCTGGAGAAAATGATTGGAAGACCATCTCTGCCAATGTAGAGAACTGGTATGTATGGAAAGACCACGTGGAAATCCGTGGGGGGCAGCTTCTGGCTTGCCTGGTAGTAGATGATGTCATTGAGGAGCCAAACTGAAGGAATCACTCTCTGTGCAGGAGAGTTCCAGGGGGCTGTTCCTTGGGGACAGTTATTGGTGGCCTTATTGTTGTTTGAAGCGGTGCTGTGGGTTGTTTCCATCGCAAGCCCCTTTCTCACCAGAGCTTCTTGTCATCTTGTCTGTGGTTTGCAGAGGTCCTGGGCCTTTATTGGAAGTGCAGAGTCCCTGAATAATGACAGGTTAAAATGGAAAGAAATACCACTTCTGGAGGGAGTCCTGTTACTTCTTGCTGTCTCTGCACCTTTTAGAAAACTGAGAATGTTTTAGTGTTATCAGAATGTTAATCAATGTATTGCTTTAGTTAAGAGCTTGGGCTCTACAGTCAGGCAGATCTGAATTTAAATTGTGGCTCTGCTATGTATAAGTGCTATGACCATGGCAAGTTGTTTAACCTCCCGGAGCTTGTTCCTTTATCTATAAAATGGAGATATTCATAATTCCTTACCTCACAGGATGATTTTGAAGGTCAAATAAGAGAGTGATGATAAAGCAGTTAGCACAGTGCCTGGCAATGTTGATGTTGTTTGTTATTTTTATTTTTAAATATGAATTCCAGTGCCTCCAGAAAATGTTTATGAAAATATTAAGCAAAAAAAGCAGAACCTCATGCTCACTGTTCTTGAAACTATGTAAAAATATGAATGACTATAGATGAATGCCGAATAGCTCAAACATTTATACCCTGGCCTTTAGAATCTGACAGGCCTGGGTTCAAAACTTGGCCCAAGTTATCTCTGTGTGGTTTTGGAGATTTTCTTCCTCTGCCACTCTAAGCCTCACTTTTCCTTTGTAAGGTGGAGTTAATTATAATTCTAGGA
Source organism: Callorhinus ursinus (assembly GCF_003265705.2). NCBI lineage: Eukaryota > Metazoa > Chordata > Mammalia > Carnivora > Otariidae > Callorhinus > Callorhinus ursinus. Next base: position 3,910,953 of record NW_027397138.1, read on the forward strand.
TCCTCAGGATGCTCTAAGGATTAAATGAGATAGGTCCTATGAAGTTCTTAGCACAGGGCCTGACATAGCAAGGCATCAATACACGTTAAATACTGCAAGGCAATAAATATATTTGTGCCAGGGCAATGAGATTATCAGCATTTTAATTTAAACAAAATTTCTCAAATAACTATTTTTACACATATCATTTCAGTATAAATGTGGGAACCCTTTCCCAGAAATAGTGCGAATCAAGTCTGCCCTTAGAATTAGGATTCAAAATGTTATTTATGATTTCGATATTTACAACCCCTGACTCTTGTGATCATTTTTAGTGGATATGGCCTGAAAATATTCAAGGAAGTCTACCTTGTGACAACCCAGACTGAAGATGACAAATCAAAGGAAGCAAAAAGAGGAAATGAATTATTCTTTGTACATATGGAAACATGATTGGTGTTTGGGAGTATACTTTTCCAGATGAGGAAGGTGAATTATAATGAGAACCTCATTCAGTTCCCTTTGGGAAGAGGGATGACAGCACCATCCTTGTGAATGGAAAAGTGAAGGAAGCAGGGTGATGATCCCAGTAATGTCATCACTATCGGTTAGGCCCACTGAGGTCCCATGAGATGCATGTGCCTCTCTGTCTCCAAGCCTGTCACATGGGTTCCTTGTGTTAGAGCCAGGAGTGACCTTAACAAACACCTCATCAGCCCTTCTCACTTACAGAGTGGTGAAGTGAACTGCCCCTTTGTGCAGCTGATAAGTGGAGTAACCACTGCTTGAACTGTCTCTCAAGGCTCCTCGTCCACTTCTCTGTCCATGCTTCGGGGGCCTCCCGGCTCTAGGCAGGTTTGACGAAAGTCCTTATGGAGGAAGGCGCAATCCATAAAGAAATTAAGATAGTGGGAGAACCTAGGACACTTCCCCGACTTCTCTGAATTTCAGTTGCCTCAACTGCTCTGGGCTGAGAGGATTGCGTTAGAGAAGTCTCCATATAGCATTAGCTATGTAACAATAAAAATGAACAAATGTTGAGTGCTTACCACAGGCTGGGTTTTACTCTAAATGCTATTTTACATAAGCATCTCATTTAATCTTCACAACAACTCTGCAAAATAGGTACTATCGTTATTCCCATATCATAACCAAAGCTTAAAGAAGTACAATCAATCTTCTGGAGTCATATAGTTAGAAGGTGGTGGAGTAAAATTTTAAAAGGGTTCTGACTCCAAATTCCACATTCCCTATTCCTGTGGAATTCTACCTCCCTCACCTGTACTCCATACATGGAAGGCACTCCTATCACGACCCCCTTCACACAAGTACTCTCACAATCTGAATGATAATGGCATTGCTTTCTGGTGGGGGCTTTTTCAGTATCTCTGATATAGTCAAGACAGGATGAGCGATGTCTCTAACAGCTAACCAGAAAAGTCACCCTGGTTGTTTGGGTTGTTAATGTAGTTCTCAGTGACTAAGTAATGGCAAAAATGGCTCTAGATAAATGGAGAGGAGAAGCCTCCCAAATTAAGGAGCATACTAGCAAGGGATGTTTCCCCTTTCATCAGGGATAAAAAGGAAAGTAAGTCACTAGTGTTTGTGAAGAACCAAGTACTTTGCCATTAGATTGCATAATTCTCTCCATTAAATCTTACCATAACCCAGGAAGGTACATGCAATTGATCTATTTCACAGATAAGTTCACTTAAACCCAGAGAAATGAAGTAACCTGTCCAAGTTATATGACAAAATGTCCGAGGTAAGACTTAAACTTAAGCCTGTTGATCACCAAAGTCCATGCTTCTTCTGTATCGCATTACATTTACGACGTTTATTTTTTCCTTTTTACCTCTCTTGAACACGTTGAAACTAACACTCCCCAATGCGCACACACACTTTTCCCCACACATACACACCCTGCCTGTCAACTTTCCCTTACTGCCCCCCTCCCCCATTCTCTTTCACATCGGGTGGGTCCTCTGCTTCCTCACCATGACAGTTAAATTGATGCTTAGGAATCAATGGGGCGGAGAGACAGCATGTGCTGATGGAGGTTCTGAATCACTGCACTAATGCACTACATCATTTATTCATCTGCGCTGATCTGTAGACTAGATATGCATAGACAGAAAGCAGTGACTCCTTCTAATAAAACCCAGATGAGCTTGCAGAGCATACTCGTGGCCGATGGGCATTTAAATTCTGAGGCAGGCATCAAGGCCGCCCTTTGAACAGGTGCTGCAGCTGAGCCCTGGGGAAATTATATGGAGATACTGAATTCACCTGGAAAACTGTGGGTGTTCCCAGGAGGTAAATATAGGAGCTTCTCCATCAGAGTCAAGGGCTTACTCTGAAGCCCACCCTCTGGCCTGAGATCGTCAGACTAAGAAATAAAGACCTGACTTATAATTTGCTTTGAGGTATATGGATTTTTGTATGCTGCTGTCATTCATTTATTCCTTCATTCATTTCTTCAACAAGTACTGAAAATCTGTTGTGTGAAGACACTGTGTTAGGTGCTGAGCTTACACCAGTAAACCAGGCACAGACCCTGGACTTGCACACAGAGCTAACAGTTGAGATGCAGTGTTTCACCACCTTTTCATCTGTTGTGACTCATGTGATGGACAATTTTATGTTCAACTCTGATTGCCATTGCTGCACTCCTTTGTGTAATTAGAGCTACTCCAGTGTGTTACCACACTCGGGGCAAGGAAGGATGGCAAGTTAGCGCATGAGGTCCATCTTTTAGCCACCAACTTCTTTCATACACCTTGTAGGGCATGGTCCTGTATTAAGGTTTTGAGTCACTCAAGCTACTTGACTGTCTTTTCTGCTGTAGCCAATTAGATCAACTTACTGTGTCTATCCTTGGAAGCAGGACTGAGAATTCTCCTTCCCAGAAGCTCAGACACTGTTAAGACACAGTTTGATATTCATACCGTTAATGGGGAGCCACGTGGTACAACAGAAGGAACCAAACTTTGAAATCAGAAGTATCTGGTAAGCATCCTGGGCCTGCCACATATTAGCAGGTGATGAGGGACAATTTTTTATCCATGGAGTCTCTATTACTTCCTCTATAGAAGGCGATAACAATTCTGCCTCAGGTTTGCTGGGAGAATGAAATAAGTTATATAAATGTTTGTTCCCCACACCTCAAGTAATTACTCAGTTTTACATCAGTTCTTTTACTACCTAGGGAAGCATATTTGGAAATATGTGACTCATGGTATAAAAATCCTCCTGAACGGGGCCCAGTTTACTCTCCATACTCAGGTATAGACGGTGTATTGTACACCTCCAATCCTGTCTACCACACTGGTAATTCTTGAGGGCTGGAGTTATGGCCAGTTGGTTCTTGTATCTCTTGAGTCTAGTTCAGTTCTGGCCTGCAGTGTTTAGGCACTTAATAAATGCTTGTTAAATCACAGGGTATCTCTATCTCAGGAGACCACTGCTATATGCCAAGTACCTCAGTGACTTTATTTTTATGAAGACATTTGAATCTCTTCACCATCAGATTAGATCTTATCTTGAGTCTCTTATTTTCAGAGCTGTTATCTTTTAAAAAATAATAATTTAGAAAGACTTTATATTAAGAATGCCTTTTAAAACGGCTTGACTGTCTTAGGTTATAACCATTCGATTAGACAGCTAAAAGTGATACTATGAAATCTTGCAGCTTGCTGGGAAAACCCATAAGACTAATACTTGATTATAAAATCAAGTTTGCCACAATTGGAACAGAGCTTATGTCAGCAGAGTATCTTTAAAGAGAAGGTAATTTTAACTGAAATGTCTGTATTATTTTGTTTACTCAAGGTCTAAGTGTATGACTGTTTCTTCATGCCTCATTCAGTCACATTAAACTTACTGTAAAGCATCTTATTCAAACACAGCATTTTGTTTCTTATTTGGGGATTTTCAAGTGCCAGGAAATAAACACTGTTCCATTATTCCTATTTTTGGGATAAGAAAACAGAGGCTGTGATTAAAATCAGTATAGGTCAAAGAAAAACCCATGAATCAATACATGATTTAGGATTAACTAGGGCCCAGGTAAATAAGTGAAAAGTCTGAATATCTATTATGAAAATACAGTATTATTATTTCCAGTGACATACAATTATACAGAAAAAATCTTTCCTTAATATGTTCTACATTGTAAATTCTTTGATAATAAGAAAGAAGGATTTAAAATTAGTTTTTATACAACATGGTTCCTATGAGAGCAGTCATTAAAATCATAAAATATGTAGATAAGCTAAATTCCTGAGTTTCCCCTCATATCAAAGAACTTAAGAATGGGAGACAAATAGTGGATTAATAATTGTAACAGATAGTGAAATAATTGTGAAGGTTATTATGGTGATCCCTGGCCAAATACTAAGGATTACATGGCTTCAGCTTTGGTTCAGCCTTGCTTCCTTGGTGTAAAGTCTCTGAGGGAGGTCCGTGTACAAAGAAGTCAAAGCAGGGCACACTAACCCTTTATTACCCAGGACTTTGGTCCAATATGTTGGGCTGGACCATAAGGAGGGCTGTTTCTTTCCTAAGCTATTTAAGACTAAGTAGCCGAGAAAGAAAACAATGCAAGACTTGTTCTTGCTACTTTCCGCAAGCCCAAACCAGAGCTTTCTATCTTTCTTATGGTTGGGGGGGGGGCGGGTGAGAGGGGAGAGGAAAATAGTGGGAAGAGAAAGAGGGAGAGGGAGGGAGGCAGTGAGAGAGGAGCAGGGAGAGAGAGAGAGAGAGACGGAGGGAAAGAGAGGGAGGGAGCGAGAAAGGAGACAGAGAGAGAGGGAGGGAGGGAGAGAATAATAAGAACAGGTAAACCTTGGGTATCCTTCCCACTCAGATACAATGGAAGAAATAAGAGAATGCGGTCGAACTGGGAAGAAGGATCATTTAATTCTAAGTGACTCCACTCAGTGGCTCAGTGCCAAAAAAAAATGTTGTAAAACTGATCTAACAACAATGGGTCTCCTTCCTCTTGGGATGCAATAAATGGAAGGGTTCCTAGAATTCCCCTTGAAGGCCACCACTAGAACCATTTATGTACATTTTCTCACCAGGTATGCAGTGGGTACTATTATTAAACCCATTTTACAGATGATTAAACTGAGTCTCAAAAGATTTAGGAAGTTTGCTCAATTCACCAAGTTAGTAACCCAGGGATATTCTAACACAAATCTGACTCCAAAACCAGATCTGGCAACAATTTCAACTATTCATTGTGTGACCTCCAGCAAAACAGACAAATAAATAGTTGTCAAATGAATAAATTCCCAGATGAAGCTATCTGGTTTTTCAGCCTGAGGATACTTAATCTGTATTTTTTTAGGGTTACTGGAAGGATTAAGTGAAATAGTTAAATGATGAGTTATGGATGAAAATATAATAGGACTCTTAAAGGGATGAAAGAAATTCTTACTGAATTAGAAAAAAGAGCCAGGACCCCTTTTTTTTTTTCCCCTTACTCCATCAACTTTGAGGTAGATATCAGAAGGAGCGAGTTATTTTTTTACTGTCTATTCTTAGTAATCTAATGAGGAGTGAGACTGGACATTCCTCCTTGAGTTGACTGTGACCACTCTGACATTCTTATGTTAATGTACAAATGGGTGCTTTTAAAGTGCTTGCAAGCATTTAGTTCCCTAGAGTAAAATAAAAATTCTTTCTTGCTATTTTATGCACATGATTATTTTACCTGCCTGATTCTTTTCTTTATTAAGTACAAAGATCCCAATTCAAAGATGAATAGTCACACGTTCAAAATAAGTAATGAAGGGGTGAATTTTTGCTTCCTCTGTAAGTAGAAGTTTACCCAGCACTTACTTGCAAACAAAAGACATGATTCCCAGATGAAGCACTATGGAACTGCTCAGGAGGTCAGGTTGATCTCAAGCAAACCTCTTGTGTATGGGGAAACCTCATTGAGATTCTTGGCAAGGGTCAGTCAGAGTCAGCTTACTTTGAACCCCTTCAGTGAGACTTAGTGCCTTTTGAAATCGCTAGCTTCTCTGTAGTGTTTAAAATATGACTGAATTTGGTGAGATTTCGCAAAATTGTTCAAAAATACGTAAAGCTTCATCAAAGCTTATCTAGATAATTAAACCCAGGAGTTTACACATATATTCTGTATGTTAAACTTAACATTCCCTCGATTTCTGTAGAGCAGTATTCAACTTTTTTCTCTACCCACCACATGTAATCCCAACAAATTTCCATGTCTCACTCCCTCTAAGTAAAACCAAGAATATATCTTGGTCCAAAGAAGAATTTGATTTTAACCAAAATATCCTCTCTTTTCACTTGCCACACTTCTGTCTCTTGAAAAGACCTATTTTATCTTCCCTTTTTTTCTTATCTTCTGTTCTATTAGACACACCTCCATCTTCACAACTGAACTCCAAGAAAACACAGAAAAATTAACACATTTTATTTGGATCCAACTGATAACAACGTCAACAAAATTCAACCAATGTGCTAATATGCTCTTCTCTCCTTTTTTAAATCAGTATCATTATTCATCTATGTCACCCAAGGTGGGAATGCCACCTCTGAGAGTGCATTTAGTCTGCAGACTTGATAAGAGAACTTTGTAACTTGCAATCCCAATTCTCATATTTTTATTCACGATTTTGATACTCCTGGTCATTATTTCAGTAACCTTCCATTCAAGGCAGCAGATTAATACATATGATAAATTTGTCTGCTAATGGCTGTACTAAATTGAGTGGCATGGCTGGAGGTTGTCTCTGGCAAACAGTATTAGGTTCTTCTTGGTTGGAGATACAATTGTATATATAGCCTAATTCAAAGGGACTTAAACTCTTTGAGAGAAGGTGCTCAACGAAGTTACACTTCTAAAATGTGAATTGTAAGGATCAGAATTAAGCTCACTTTAAACATTGTAGTTCATAACCTTGCTTTTGTAGCATTTTAGATAGATAGATATGAATTCATTTTATTGAGATGAATGGAGCATTCTTACATATAAAATATTGAGTTGTAATCACTGGCCTGTAAGGCCTATATTAGACTCTGTTATACCAGTAATGATCTGTGTGACCTTAATTAATTTAATTAATTTCCTTGGGTCTTAGTTTCCAGATAATGGTTTGCATGTTTTGAAAATAGATTCTCAACAATTGCTGCTGAATGAATGTGCTAGAATTTAAGATCTCCTGTACAGCCAAACTTCTGTTTGGCAATGGTCCAAACTTGTGGGATCTCTCTTATCTGTTACCTCTAGTCCTGTTCTCATTCTTTTTCTTCAGACCACCATCATTTCTCTCTAAGATTGTGTTAGCTGTTACCTGTTTTCCTGCTTCTGGTCTTGCCCCTCTATTAGTGTCTTCTACAGTGTTATGAGTGTGATCTTTCTGAAACACACGCTGGGTTGTTCACTTTCAGGCTTCAGGTTTCTTCCAGGGACTGAATATTTATGTTCCCCCTGAATTCCTATGTTGAAATCCTAACCCCAAGGTGATATTTGGAGCTAGAGCCTCTGGGAAGTGATTAGGTCATGAGGGTGGAGCCCACATGAATAGAATTAGGGACCTTATAGAAGGGACTCCAGAGAGCTTCCTTGCCCCTTCTTCCACATGAGGGCACAGAGGGAAGGTGGCCATTTCTGAGACAGCAAACCAGCCCTCACTGAACACCAAATCTGCAGGTGCCTTCATCTGGAACTTCCTGGTCTCTGGGACTATGAGAAATAAGGGCTTGTTGTTTAAGCCCCCTCGTCTCTGGTAGTTTTGTTACAGCATCCTGAGCAGACTAAGATGGTTTCTCTCTTGTTCTTACTATCAAGTGCAGGCCCTTTGCCCTATCTTAGAATTGGCCCCAGTTTGCTTCTTTTCCTTACCACTTTTTGAACACTCTGAACTTCCAGGGTGTTTTAGATGTTCTTTCACCTCTGGGTCTTTGCATATGACATTCCTGTCCTTAGAACAATAGTCTCTTTTCCCTGACACACTGGCTCTTGCAAGTTGCTTTCTCTAAGAGGCCTTTGCTGACATCTTCAAGTCAGCGTTCCTGTGACACTCTGTTCCTTACCTATCTCAGCAGATCTTAAATTGTAGTAAATAGACTATTTTCTTGTCTGTAGCTGTCCCTAGACTAAGTTGTACTGAGGGACAGAAGCCAAATCTGCCTTGACTACTGTCGAATCATCAGTGCCTAGCAAAGTACCTGGCATATTGTATATGTTGGTTGAATGGATTAGAACATGGAAGTGAGGGGTGCCTGGGTGGCTCGGTCGTTAAGTGTCTGCCTTCAGCTCAGGTCATGATCCCAGGGTCCTGGGATTGAGCCCCACTTCAGGCTCCCTGCTCAGCGAGAGGCCTGCTTCTCCCTCTCCCACTCCCCCTGCTTGTGTTCCCTTTCTCGCTGTGTCTCTCTCTGTCAAATAAATAAAATCTTAAAAAAAAAAAGAACATGGAAGTGAATTTGTTACTATACACTGTTTTCAATTTTGTACCCCTATCTGATGAAAATGTGTTTTATACATACAGAGAAAACAGGAAAGAGAGAAAGGAGAAATATGTAAGTAGTAAGAGATGGAAACAAATGAATGATTTCTTCCTTACTAATTACCATGCATGCACACTAAGCTAAAAATGCTATGCCCTTGATTATCTTTACATACCTTAAATTGTATTAATAGGCTCTCTGGAGTGCCAAATGAATAGTATGCTCTTCTGGGAGAAAAAAAATAGTCAATTTCTAATAATGAACTAACTGTGGGACATTAGCATCTGTGGAGAAAGGTATTTAGAAAAAAATAAAGCAGAAATTAAACCAAAACTTAATTTTCTTTTGTTTAGTATGTTCAGAGAAAAAACTCAAAAACAATAGTTTCAGGTGACATATGCAGTTTGTTTACTAGGTTCATTACATGGTATAGAAATCCATGTGACCATGGGCATAGAGTGATGCTTAAATTATATTTCACTACTATGAACTATGTTTTTTCCCCATAGATATTTCTGGAATATTTGGTTCTCTGGATTAATATTTTGAAAGTAGAGCCAAAAAGATTGGCTGATTAATTGAATGTCGGAGCCAGAGAAAGAAATCAGTCAAAGATGCCTCTAAGTTCTGGTCTGAGCAAATGGACAGATGGCACTGCTAACAACAGGGAGAGAGAAGTCTGGAGATAAAATAGATTTTGGGGAGAAGATCAGAGATTCAGCTGTAGTCATGTGAAGTTGACATTTTTATTAGACTTATGCAAGGGATATGTTGAGTAGGCAGGGGATAGATGAGTCTGGACTTTGGGAAAGAAGTTTGTGCCATGATTACAGTGTTTGTGCATGCTTGAGACTCAGTGGCATGCAGGTAGTAAATAGAGCTCTGAGACTAGGTAAGATCACCAAAGGAATGAGAGTAAATAGGGGAAGAGGAGTAAAGACTGATAAGTACCTGGAGCACTCCAATGACAAAGGCTAGTGAGGAGGAGTAGCCAGAAAGGAGAACGAGAAGGAGAGACCAGTAAGGGAGAAGGAACACCGGGAGAGAGTGGTGTCCAGGAAGTAAGGTGAAGGAAGTATATCAAGGAGGAGAAAGTGATCAGCTATGTCTAACACTGTTGGTAAATCTGTAAGATGAAGATTGAGAATTGACCACTAGATGTGGAAACATGGAGGTCATTGGTTACTTAGAGAAGAATTGAAGAGGACAGAGCAAGATTTTTTTTTTTTTTTGAGTGGAGTGGGTTTAAGAGAGAGTGGGAGGAAAGGGATTATAGACTGAGAGTGTAGACAACTCTCTGTAATCAGAGATACACATGATAAATATAGGATATCATATGTTTAAAGGAACTTCTGACCCAATTCTTAATGATCTTTTTTCTGGGTTTTTACCCAGTAATCAAAAATTCCATGGAACTAGAGTCACTTTTCCTTCAATGAAAAAAAATTCCTAGTAACAAAAATACAATGTACATGAGCAGCAGTGAGGAAGCATATGGACTTGAAGGATTGCTAAAATTCCCACGGTCCCACCTACAAGCTTGCTGGCTATAGGTATCTTTTTTTTTTAAATATTTTATTTGTTTATTTGAGAGAGAGAGAGAGAGAGAGAGAGAGAGAGACAGAGACAGAGACAGAGCACAAGCAGGGGGAGCTGCAGGCAGAGGGAGAAGCAGACTCCCCACTGAGCAAGGACCCTGGGATCATGACCTGAGCCGAAGGCAGATGCTCAACCAACTGAGCCACCCAGGCATCCCTGGCTTAGGGATCTTATTTCAAATAGGATTTGCCATGAACATACAGGCAGAAAAAAATACCAGGGTCTCCATGAAAATTGTAGGTCTCTTACTTTCCTTAGTCGATTTCCATTGAAATCTGGTAACTAAATGGTTTGTTCTGTCAGCTCAACTCTTAATGACTTATATATCCTAGAGAGGACAACATGGTCTGTTACAGGAATGGAAAACTGCTGTAAGTTTTCATTAGTTTTTATAATAGTTCTGAAATAGACACACACTTTTATTAGTCAGTTCTGTGTGCCATGATCACAGTTTAATGATTTTGTTTGACCCAGGGCTGGAACTTCATCCTTAGATTATTGTTATACATATCAATCTCTGTCTATTATATCTCTAATTAACTGCCCAGAGTGAAAAATCTGAAATTAGTCTGCAGCCCTCATTTCCATTGTATGGTGTTCTTGGAAGTAAACTGAACACATGAGTACTTCTTTGAGTATTAACTGTGGTTTTTTCCCTACATGTTTCAGTTTGTATAATGGACTACCCTGTTATTTGCTCCCATTCCAGCAAGGAAACCTGGTCTCATTCTCAAGAAAAGGGTCTAGGCAAGAAAATAGAAATAAGTCCTTTTTCTTCCCCCAGGGACTCCTACCCTACTTAAAGGCCAGAGCAGTTAAAGATACTTCGGTTGAGGACCTTATTAAATGAATTAATTCATCTTTCTTAAGTCTATTTTATCATTTAATTCATAATCAACAAAGCCCAGGGACACATATATGTAAGAATATTGTATACTAGGGACTGTGATAGAGGTTGTGAAAATGCTCTGGGAGCATAGAGGAGGTAACGATGTGCTGTTAGACACTTGAATTTGATATTAAAGCAACTTTGGTGCACTGTTGGTGGGAATGCAAACTGGTGCAACCACTCTGGAGAATAGTTTGGAGGTTCCTCAAAAAGTTAAAAATAGAACTACCCTACAACCCAGTAATTGCACTACTGGGTACTTACCCAGAGGATACAAAAATACAGATTCGAAGGGGTACACACACCCCGGCATTTATATAGCAGCATTATCAACAATAGCCAAACTAGAGAGAGAACCCAAATGTCCATTAGCTGATGAATGGAAAGAAGATGTGATATATATACATAATGGAATATTATTCAGCCATCAAAAAGAATGAAATCTTGCTATTTGCAATGACATGGATGGAGCTAGGGTATATTATGCTAAGTAAAATAAGTCAGAGAAAGAGAAATACCATATTATCTCACTCGTATGTGGAATTTAAGTAAGAAAACAGATGAACATATGGGAAGGGGGAAAAGAAAAAAAGGAGAGAGGGAAATAAGCTATAAGTGACTCTTAACAATAGAGAGCAAACTGAGGTGGGTGGGGAAAGGGCTAGATGGCTGATGGGTATTAAGGAGGGCACTTGTTATGATGAACACTGAGTGTTGCATGTAAGTGGCGAATCACTGAATTCTACTCCAGAAATCAGTATTGCACTTTATGTTAACTAAAATTTAAATAAGTAAAAAACAAGATATTAAAGCAAGATTTGGAATTGATCAGGTGGCCAAGAGCCACAGGAGCACGTCTGGCAAAGAACTAGCAGCCGGCATGAGCAAAGGCTTGGAGGTGGAGACAAGCCTATGTGCTTGAGCAACGTAAAATGTCCAGTGTGGCTGGAACACTGGGTCGGTAAGATGACTGTGTGCAGTAGGAAGACTCATGGTCTTATTGCTCGATTCATACTGAGTGGGAGTCCTATCTGGTTGAGGCTTGTGTTGTCACTTCTTAAAATATTTTGTCCTCAGTTAACTATTTTATTTAACAGGTCATTTGTTAAATAAGAGACTAAACAATTTTTAGCATCGATCAGTAAAGAAGATAGAATCCTAAGTACTATAGATCAGGAGAGATGAGAGGGCGCCATGTCTGAGACTTAGTAGGCAAGACCCTATTCAGTGAGCATGGCAGCCAGCCTCTGGTGCTCTGTCTTCCTATCAGGCTTCCACCTCCCAGTGTTGGCTGCATGTCTCTGTGACCAAACTACATGTGTAATTTAAATAGGAAGAGTGGCAGGTGACCTATTTTTAACTCCTTAGCTCAGTTCCAGTGGAAGAAACTCCCAATATGGTGTCACATCTTCCCACAGACTATCTAGCTTTAGCTCTGCCTGGGTAGTTTCCCTCACACTAGATCTACCGTTTCTCTGAACTGGCTCTGTCCCTCACACGCATGTAGCGCATCTCCTCTCCTTTGTAGTCAGGGGGCAAGTGTGAATAGAGTTCCAAGGCTGTGAAAACCTTGATTCATGTCCTTCTTACTACCCAGGGCAAAACTGTAGAAACTTTGGCTCTATCTTCCAATTTAACCTCCTGTCTCTTGCTCCACCGTCTGATCTTCTTTTACTAAAACTTTATTTTTGTTATTAATAAATTATATTTAAAAGGGTCTGATAAAAACTAGTAATGCATAAGAGAAGATTCTCCTTTGCCTATATTTCCAGAGAATATTTTATTTTAAAAATATTTGTTAACTTTCTGGGAAATGAGTCAGTCAATGTGACTAACCTGGAATGGAGCTTTTATCTCTGGTTTAAAATTCATAATATAATTAAGTCATGGTTTCCTATGTTGATATTTGCTCCACAGTAATTCTGATAGCTGATAGTTTAATTGAATTTTCATGTGTCTGAAACAGATGCTATAAGCTAACTCTCCCATCAAAGTGGAAATGTTAGTCATGCAGATTTAGAGAGGGCTCCTTCATTGTTCATGCCCACATTTCAGGGCTATAGCTGATTTAACAATCGACTCATGTAGCCACGAACATTGACAATAATCGTAGGAGTTGTGTGTTTAATTATGTGGCCACCAAAAGAGACATTTCAGAAAAAGATTCAAGCCAAGAATGTGATATAAACTGCTTTAAAAATTGTTTTCCATAAGGGGTGCCTGGGTGGCTCAGTCAGTTAAGCGCCTTCGGATCAGGTCATGATCTCAGAGTCCTGGGATGGAGCCCCATGTCAGGCTCCCTGGAGCTCCCTGCTCAGCAGGGGGCCTGCTTCTTCCTCTCTACCCTGCTTGTGCTTCTCTCTCTCTCTTTCTCTCAAATAAATAAATAAAATCTTTAAAAAAATGTTTAAAATTGTTTTCCATAAGAAAAGAGAGAGAATGAAAGTAACTATGCTTTTAACTATCCTATACACTTTTCAAAAAATTTTGGTATGCCAAAAATTATTTAGCTCTTTCTCTTGATTAGTGTCAGAGCATACTGTGTATATTTTTGGTTTAATGACTGAAATTTTGGGGGGAACAGATGCATACATCAGGAAGATCTAAAATAACATTACCATGAATTCTATTATAATATACAAAACACCTAGAATTTATAGTAATTACATACAAACTTATAAATAATGGAAGAGACTTAATCACGTTGACCTTGCTCAATCATAAATAACAAGCCTGCCTTAAACTCACTCTAATTGCCCCCTCATTATACAGAAAAACTTTTCTAATCCTTTCCAGTCATGGGAACCTGTATAACAAGCTGCAATGTTCCTTTGGGTTGTTGGATTTCTTTTTGAGAAATTATTTTCTAGTTCTACCTTTTTCCTTAAACCTTCCACCCCTCCAGTTCTGTGCACATACTTTCCCACTGTGATCTCTACCTTATTGATATAAGTGATTCTCCATGTGTCCCTCATAGGATCTCTGCAGGTCTTGCCTACCCATGTGGAAATTTAGCCAATGTTCTCTAGCTTTAAACAATGGTACACATAGAAGTGCAAGATTTCATATTGAAATTGCTACTGCTGTGTAGGCAATTATGTGAATGATTTTTCTCCCCAATGTTGTTAAGTAATGTCTTTTGAGAAATAGGATCTATTGCTGACATGAGGATGAAATCTACTTTAAAAAAAATAAAGTTACATGTGTTTTGGGGATATAATGTATTACTAAAAGGGCATAGTAAAATTCTATGGCGTTTTTTATACAATAAGAAGAATAAACATATGAAGAAAGAGCAAAATAAAAAAAAAATTGTAGGTAGAACAAGGGTATTCCCTGAGCTTCCAGTCAAACACTTGGAAGATATGGCCAGAATATGCTAGATGGGGAAAATTTTTTTCTTAAAATTGTGTATATGGTCAGACTACAACTAGACATACCTATCCACACCTGTATTTATATAAATGTGTGTATGGGAAACAAACCACGGACATTCAAAGATATTTGCAATACACTAAAATATTAATAGTGAGTATTTTTTGGAGGGATGTGAAATAATAGATTTTTTTTTTTCTGTTAACCCTGGCAACTAGTGTGAAGTGAGTTACACTGTGTGTATATTTGATTCCAACAATATTGACATTAGAAGTCAGAAACTCTGCTCTTATCTCCACCCCTATGCCCTGGAGGAGGAGTCCCCAAACTGTTTGTTTGCTGCATGCAGCACGCTATGGAATGAATGGTAAAGAAAGCAATGGCACAATTATCATAAAAGATTGCTGTTCTGGTGTTAATGGTTAGTATTTTTCATCCATGTGACTTGGCATGAATAAATAATGGACACAGATATATTGTTTTCCACTCCCTATGACTTTGTTGTGAGTTTGCCATTCTTATCCGTGGAATAAATTGATAAGTGCTTGGAACACAGGCTGTAGAATGAACAATGTGAGCTGGATCCACATTAGTTTTGCCTGTTATTCCTGCCAGCTGGTAAGGTTTGTCCTGTAAAGATTCCCTAGGCTTGCTACTAGCCACTGAACAAATATTTCTGGCTAACAGCAAAATTCATCAATAAGCAAATGGAAAACAAATCAGCTTAGCAATAAAGTTGAAAACTAAGCACAGCCTCGTAGAGGAAACCTGCAAGGTGACTTTACAGTAAGAGTGATAGCAAAATTGCTGGGATGTGACTCGAATTTACACTACAAATGGCTGTCATGGGCCATACCACAGAATGCCAAATGACGGTGATTTGATTGCTGTGCAAAAACATATTTGTGCTTTCCAGTTACAGACAGGAATGCCAAGAGCTTTCTGAAAGTAGAACCTCCAGGTACTTAGTCATGTAGTATTTCAGGGTACAAAGAGTGTTCTTATCCTTCGTGCACTCACACCATATAAACAGAGAGCAAACATCATCTTATTTCCAAGTGGTTTCTTGGGCAATTGATGAAGATGATGAAAAAAAAATAGATATATTTTTGCATACTTCTATGTACCAGGCACCATATTAACACTCCTAATATGCCTTGTTTACTGACCACAAATGCCTGTGAGCTCTTTGGCACTTCCCCAGTTGTCTCATTGTCTTGGGACTAACTTTCCATCATAGATACATGCTTTATTCTTATTATTTGATTGATAGGCCTGACCTTCTGGATCTACTTCTTGTTTCTCATGATTTCCCTGTCCTGTACTTAATATTCTCTAGGTATGTATAATAATAATGTTAGGAAAGACTTTAAAACACTCTCTGTGATATGCCCAGCAGGCTGAGTGGGCACTATCCTTCTCTCTGACTCGCATCCATCTATCATCAGTGCCCTTCAGCCAAAGACCCCAGGAACACCAGAAGTTGAACAACTTGAGTTTATTACTAGTTGCCAAGAGGGAGAACACATGAGAACATGAGAAGGGAACTGTAAGGTGTCTCAGTGCTAGGGTGTTAGAAAAAACCTAAAGGATTTAGGATCCAGTTGAGAGATTTGGGGGAAGAACTAAGGAAGCAGGAATTTCTGCTAAATTGAATGCTATCAATATCAGGGGCAATTTTATGATCTAGTATCTCATTAAATTTTATCTTTGGGGAGTGGAGATTAGAGCCAGAATAAAGCTGTCATTGGTAAAGAAGTAGCAGTTACTCATTTTACCCAAAGGTGGTGGTGGTGGTGGGGATTTTTAGCATTTTATGGGCAGCACAGTGACCTTGTTTTTGTCTGTTCTTAGCAGCTTTGCTTTGTCTTTCTTTATCATGGTCTGAGAGTAACTTTGTCTGAAGTTAGTATTCTGGGAGATTTTTTATGTCCGGCACGAGAATAACATAGCTTAGCTATGAGTGCCAGGCCAGCTTCCAAATGTTAAGGAGTGTTCCTTTTTATTATCTATCATCTATCTATCTATCTATCTATCTATCTATCTATCTATCTATCTATCTATATCTCTCTATCTATCTATCATCTATCTATCATGCTTTTTAAATAATCACAGCAACCCTGTATTATAGATATCTTCATTTTACAAATGGTGAACCTGAGAAACAGAAGTATCATGCTCAGAAATGCTAATAAATAAAGATCTGGGATTCAAACTGAGGCAGTCTGACTCGATAATCCATTTTATTTATCATTATACTGTAATGGTTGACAATGAACCAATCTATTAAGTAGTCCATCCTTCCATCACAAATTGCATGGATCTTTCTATAATGATCTTTTACATTGTTGCTTCAGGGACCGAATGATAGAGTATTAGCTAGTTAGGAGGAGAGCATACTGTCATGGCCACTTGATGGGCAAAGATTTCTGTGAAGCAAAGGTTTAAGAAAATCCCAATTTCATCAGGAGGATAGCCGCCTAATTTGCCCATGCTTTGATCTGAATGGGGGAAACAAGTTAGGAGAGGTGAACAACAGAGATCTGGAAGGACAACTGCACCAACCTGTGCTTCCCAGCCCCTGGGAGGAGAGGAGTGTCTGGGAACAGGGAGACGAAAGCAATCACTCTGGGCAGGAGGAAGAAAGAGAAAGAAAGTAAAGAGCATGAAACGGTGGAGGAGGGAGGAGAAAGGTAGGGGACATGGAATGAGAAAAAAGGAGAAGCAGGCTCTGGTACTTGCCTTATTCTCCTAGGCTTGTAAGAGCAGAGGAGGCCCCAGAGTGCAGAAGCAGGAGAAGAAGAGAGGTGGCCAGAACATCCCTTGTGTTCTGTTACTGCTTTGGCCCATGGAGGTGTTTGCCTAATAGGGGCTGATGGCTGTGCCCCTATATAGGGTTTTTCTTTCTGGAAACATGGCCCTGTTTCCATTGTTGGGGGAGAGAGAAGAGATAACATAGAGGAACAGAGAGAAGCCTGAAAGTCCTGCTGGAGACTAATAGCAGGGGGGACAAAAATACCACATTTATAATGTCTGCCCTCTGCTCTAATCTAAAAATCAAAACAGAGAAAAACCTCTTAACATCTGAACTTACAGTTTAGCAAATTAGACAAAATGGAAAGTCAAAACAGAAAAAAACAAAAAACAAACAATCAGAATCCTAATTAAATAGAAGTAAGTGACATACAGCACATATTGATAATAATTTTGGCTTTAATTTATTTTATTTTCCCTTTTTCTTTCCTTCATTCATCACATACTTATTAAGACTCTACTGTGTTTTAGGCACAGTGCCAGATATGGGGACACAATGATGAATGAGACAGTCAGGATCTCTGCTGGTCAGAAAGTAGGCCGCAGACACTAGGTCATAGACAAGAAGCCTCAGAATCTTGAATGTATTCTGAGGGCATACATGAGTTAGAGTTGCAATGTGTTAGATTTCCACAAATCAGGCTCCTGCATGGTAGCTTGCTTATCTACTTGGAAGAAAAGTAAGTTTAATTTTGAATTGCTGTATTTCCACACTAGGTCATTTATACATCTTGCACCTTGGGGAAGCAGACAAAAGGTGGGCTCTCCATGGCTTACCTAGGGTTCTTGGATGATCAGGTAGACTGGATTTACATGTTCTCATCTTTCTCTACCTTTGCTTTCTGCCTCCTTTTTATGATTTATGAGCTGAAATCTCAGTTGGGTCAATGCTGGATCAGTTGCTTGTGGAGGGCAGTTGCTCAATAAATGAAAATAGGTATCATCAAGGTAAAGCAATCTCTGAACCCAGGTGAATAGCACTTCCTAAAGGCTGAGTATCAGTGTTCACTCTCTTCTTCCTTTTGAACTCTCCCTGAGGGAGGATGGGTTAGCTGACAGATCCCAACCTTCCTCACCTGAATTGAGTCTTCTAAACAGTCCTGTAAAGAAATTCCCCCAAGCCTCCAGAAATGGTCAATAAGTCCAATCACAAAAGAGTATTCAGGGATTTTGTTTCTCAAGCAAAAGAAAGTAGGGGCAGGGGGAAATCTTTCTGATACTATCACTCTTTCAGCTTTAATTTCTCATTAGAGAGATATTTCCAAAAGTCTGAAGAACTCTTTCAATAGCCTGACATCTTGTGAATATAAGCTATTGTGCTGCTAAAGTGTCTGTTCGTGTCAGAAAACATGAGGTATGGGTGTGCCTGTACTGTTGATCCACTTTAGATACCTTTCATGGTCTCTAAGAAACCTTTCTTCACAGACCTTTACTTCCCCTTCCCAGTGGAGTTGACAGCAGTTAGGCTTAAAGTGTAGCTCACTTTCTGATAAAAATGAGTCATCTGGTTCAGTGTTAATTTTTGTCCTAAGTTGACAGAGGATAGGCCTATGGGAAATGCTGAAGGACACCACCTCCTGGAGGTGGACTGTGAAATTTCTGAGAAAAACCCTCGGCAAACCTAAACCAAAACCCCAATCAAAAACTCACCACAACAGAAAGAAACAGAGGAACAAGAGCAAAAAAAAATTTTAAACCTCAATAAAGGGCAATTTTCATCCTCTGTCTCAGGCAAAAATTTTCATGAAAGCATATGTGATCTTCATCGTAAATGTACATGTGCTTTAAAATACAGGAATCAGGACATGTTCTTATAATGCCTGAGATTGCAACTGGAAAATGTGCGGGACGAAGTCAGGGTGGCAAAATTGTGGGAAATCAGCAATTTATCAGCCATTCATGCAGGTAACATCTGTGGCTCCATTTGAAGTTAGCAAAGAAATGAACTTCTATATTTGTTTTTATTGGATTTTAATGGGCAGTCCCCTTTTTGATGAGTGAGACAGGGTGAGAATGAGACATTATTGAATTGTCACTAGATTCCACAGGGGACAATGTGGTGTCATTTCTCCTGCCTATGCTTATACCAGCTGGTCTCTCCTCTGATCAAAATTCCAAACACTATGGCTTCAAATCTGATTATATGTATTGTAAGTGACCTAAGAAGAATGTGGAATGGCCTTCTGAATGGGATACTATGATGTATAGCTCTAAGACTTTTTGGCTAAGGAGTTGCTTGCTCCCAAATATCAAATGGGAACCTACCATTCTCAATGATTTCTTTGAAGTTATTTAATGAATCACGTGCATTATCTCAGCCTTTCACATTAGGTATTGAATTCTTTGTGGGCTTGTTAATACCTATATTTATAGATCTTAGCATGATGCCTGGTGCATAGTTGGTGCTCAGTAGTTATCAGAAAACAAGAGTAAATGAACAAATGAGTGAAGGAGTATGTGGATTTGAAAGGGTTTTGGTCTTTGAATTCCTAATTTGAGTGCAGAGGGAACCATATCATTCTGTTTTTTAAAAAAATTTATTTATTTATTTGAGAGAGAGAGAGAGAGAGAGAGAGAGAGAGAGCATGAGCAGGGGGAGGGAAGAGGGAGAGGGAGGAGCAGACTCCATCCTGAGCACAGATCCCAACATGGGGCTTGATTCTAGGACCCTGAGATCATGATGTGAGCCAAAGTCAGCCACTTAACCAACTTTGCCACCCAAGAGCCTCTGGATGGAGCCATATGTTGAGTAGATAAGAGTAAACTTTTTTTCATATGCTGTGAAATGAGATAATTCAGTAGTTTCTGGCACACAGCAGCTACTCCATAAAGACCAGCTCTCTTTTCCAGCGCACACTTTGGTGGTGGTTGGTTTGAAGTCTGAAGAGAACAGGATCTTGAAGGACATGGAAGAGGACTGGCCTTGAGTATGGAAGGGCAGAGAGGGCTGCCAAAAAGAAAGTGGGATGATACCAAAACCACACTTTACCAAACACATAGTTTTCCATACACTGTGCCTGAAGGCCTACCTCAATTACCAATATTCCCTCCTATTCAAGGATTTTGACTTAGTAAACTACCTTGGTTAGAACTTCCACTAAGTGATGTCAAGATTTCTTGGATAATAATATTTAAATTTCTATTTGTGACCTTATATACTGTATAGAAACTAACTTGAAGTGAATCAAAGACCTAAATGTAAGGCTTAAAGCTACAGAAATCCTAGAAAAAAAAAAAAGGAAAAGCTTCATGACAGTGGATTTAGCAAGGATTCCTTAGATATGACATTAAAAGCACAGACAATGAAATAATAACAAAAAATAGATAAATTGGACTACTCCAAAATTTCTGTTTGTGGCAGGTCTAAATGCCACCAAGGAGTGCTCTTTCTTATGTGAGACTGAAGAACAGTTGGAGTTTCTGCCTTGCAAAGATGGGCATGTTTACTTTCAGATTGTCTCCTTAGTTAAAGGCACAATGGAAAATATATCAACAACAGTTGGTCCCACAAAGTCTTACACTTGACTGAAATAATTTCCTCTGAGTACCACAAGGTTGGGGTATCATGGAATTTTTTGTTTTTGCTTATTTTGGGGTGTTTGTTTTAGTTTTGGTTTCTGACAACAGAAACCCATTCTAGCTAATTGAAACAGAGGTTGTTTAATGAAAATGTCTGAGTTGTCTCATAGAACCAAAGGGACATTTGAGGAACCACAGTAGGAAGGGTTTGTAAACAAGAGAGCTCCTGGAAAATCAAGAAGCACAAGTTAATCACAGTCTCATCAGTTAACACTGCAGGATGAGGTCAGGTGCAGCCCTCTTTTCGAGTCCTTTGTCTTTACACTCACTGTCTCATTGGCCAAGCTTGAATCATGAACCCCTGAACCTTCCCTTCAAGAAGGAAATAATACCTTTTTAAGATTTACCAAGACTACACAGAGTCAAACAGCCAATCTACCAAAGAAAATAGGTGTGCTCTTTCTAGGGAAAGGGAGCATGTCATGCAGCAAACAAACACAATAAAGATATAAACAAGCAAACAAATAAACAATCCAAGAATCCATGTACTGTGAATTTGTTGTTATCACCATCCGATTCATGGGGGAAACTGAGGTTTAAAAATTAGATTTAAAAGGAACCTAAAGAGTGATAAAGCTTCTGTTTAAGTCACCATTTCTCCACCGAATTCTATTTTCTTGTTAAACTCCTTGAGCCATACTGCAACACTCAAGGCTGTTGGAGTTAAAACGGAGCTTGTTTCTCATTAAAGAACAGTCAGTCTTTAATTATGTTTCACTGTCCTGTTTCAGGTTTGTAGCCATATTTGTCAAATAGAAATGATGAGTTCGAAGTGCATATGGGGAATCTGAAACTCTGGAACGTAGCCTGATGGCATCAGATCTCGCTCTCTCTCTTTGAGCTAAAGTCTTAATTGTAATTTCTGCAGGAAAATATAGTTTCCCAAATATTCTTCATCATGATTATTGCTCTGCTGCTCCCTCGTTCATGCTTCAAATATCAATAGGTAGTAGCATAGGTTTGCATTCCCTGATGGAGCCTGTGAATTGTTATCCTATCAATATTTGTACCAGCCCATCTGTGAACAGAATCACACTAACAGCTCACATATCATAGTATATTTTCAAAGATGCTTTCTCAATTAATTTTCATCAGAAGTCTGGGAAGATAGAAATTTATCATTCCCATTTTATAGATGAGGAAAAATGAGCCTCAAATCGGCCATATCCTTAACCAAAAAAATCCAGAATAAGTCAAGTAAATAGTAAGGCAACCAGGTCTTCTGCCTCCATATTGTAACAGGAAGTACTTGGTGAGGTTAGGATCAGTTTTTGTACTACTTCTTATTATTTTTTAAATTTTTTGATAACATGTAGCCTTAAATTGGGTATAAAGATGTTACTCTTCGATGCAAAAGGCAGAACATTTTCTTCTCTAAAGGTGTTTGTTTCTCTCATTCACTTTTTTCTTCATTTTTCATATATCTTGCTTTGTTTTAGTCAATTGCTCTCTCAACTCCAGCTGATATTTACATTCACTCATGTATTTTTAAGTACTGGAAGGTATAACAATATCTGTATTTGTATAGCACCTTGTTATATATAAAGGACATTGTTCTATATCAGCTCATCTGATTTGTCTGATTCTCTTACCATTCCTGTGAAGTAGCTATTATTCTTAGTTTCCAGATGAGATAAAAGAGACAGAGAGCTTAAGTTTCTACTTTACCTTAACGTAGTTAGTGAGACCTGGAACAAATTGTGTACTGAGATTTGAATTTAGATGTTTTTAAACTCTGTTCATTTTCTGTTGCTCATATTGTCTCTCACCAGCCCATCAAAATGCAAGACATGGCACACCAGAGACCACAGGCTTTGTGGGCTCATTCACCTGTCCCCAGCTGTTTGCTGGCTAGGATACTTCCTCACTGGGAAATTATTAAATCATGTACCAGTAACCATGAATGGAAGACAATATTTTTATGCTCCCAAACAATATTATTGCCTAGATGTTTCCTAAACATAGTATTTCTTCAGTCTAATTTTATAATGGAACAGTGCTTTATGCCATGAAAGTATGAAGGCTAACATTTTTATAGCACTTGATTTGATGCAGATTTGCTTTGTTGAGGACTTTCTGCGAATGGAATGCCTGCCTGAGAATAAACAAGTTCTCTAATGCTTGGAATAGTCAAACAATGGATAGATAACTATGTAGTAATGTTATAGAAAGGAGTAATGTTTCATGTCTGCAGTTAAGTTTGATTAGGCCAAAGGTCACTTCTGTAAGCTTTACTGAGGTTCTCTTGGAGACTGGTTACATATAGATTAGAAAAAAAGACAAAACTGCGAAGTTCTGACACCCATCTATGCTAGGCATGCATACTGGTATATGACTATCATAATTGTAAACAGCAAATAAATGAACCACAGAAACCATACTGTTTATGCACCTAGCTTTTCTCAAGCATTCACTCTTTCACAAAACTTTCCTTTCAGAAAACCAAATTCTTCTTAGCATTTTTCTGGGTATGCAGGCATGACTGGCTTCATGGGTGTGCAACCTGTGCAGTTTCACTGGACACCATGCTCACAGGGCCCAGTGATCGGTTTAATGCTCTGCTGTCACCATCCTCAAGTTTCTTAGTAATTTTATTCTTCATCCTGTAATCATAGATGAAGTCCACTGGGACAATAGAGCATGCAGATGTGCAGGGGAGCCACACAAAATAATGCACATCCACGGCCCCTTGCTGACCCAATTGCATATAGTGTTTGTGTTGCATCATAAAGCATAGAATTCTGGTATACCAACCATATGTGGGGGTTCAGTGAGACTCAGAACAAGTATAAGACAAATGTGTTACATCTATGACTATGGAAGCTGACAACCTTGAGAGGCCACCTTGGGACACCCTTTGAACCTGAACTTGCTTTGAAAGCAGAAGGCGGTGATATCCTAAGAAACATAAATGACAAAGAAACACTATCATATCATTTCTTACTCATGTTTCTTCCTTCTATTAGCCAACCACTTACACTGAAAATGATGATGTGAAAGGAAAGGAAAGATAGGGTGACCCAGAGTGACTTTTACTTTTGGTTCTTCCTTACTCACCAGTAAGCTGAAGGTAGAGTGTTGGCAGAATGTATCAAGAAGTGAAATAAAAGTAGTTGAGTTTGTTTTGCACAGTGTTTCCATTGTTCTGCTAAGAACAAAATATGCATACTTAAGCTATAAAAAACAATTGTGAAATTTAGTGATTCCACATATGAATTAAATACTCATATTTGCATCAAAAGATGCATAATACAAAGATGAATAGCAAAATTCAGGCTAATAATCTAAAATTTTAATTCTTAGAATAACATTCAATATTAAATTAAAAAAACCACCCTGGCAAATTGAGACAGAGACCATATTAAAAAGGTAAAAGTTTATATTTTAGTATCTTTAGCAGTACATTTTTCCTGCTTTTTGAACAAGAATTCCCTCATTTTCATTTTGAGCAGGGTCCTGTTAATTATGTAATCAGTCCTGTGGCTAGAATATGTTTTTCACTCTTGATTGTGGTTAGGTATAGCTATGTGACTGAGTCCCAGCCAACAGAATTTGAGAAAGAGATGTGTGCTACTTCCAGATACATAAAACTTGCACACATGAAAAAATTTCCTCTAATGGAATATCAAAGTCCAAGAAGACCTAGGAAAACATCTATTAAAGAATGCAAAACCTCTGTCTGGATTCCTAAATGACTATGTGATATCGGTCTTCCAACTGATATGGAAGCTCTTTGGATTGTATACATAGCATATATGAGTAATCAACACATCCATCTGTGTTTTTGCCTGTGTATAATTCTGGGTCTATGTGTTGGCTTATAGTAACCATCTGACTTATAATGCTCTTGCCTTTCTCTAAACTCTTATACCATTTTTTTTTTTTTTTGCTCCTACGGTAAAGTTGATAAGTACAACATAAAATCTTCTATTTGTTGTTTGATTTTTATATTTCCATTCTCTCTAATTAAAGTGGCTTAGAACTAGAAACTGTCTAGTTCTTTGGCACTCACCATTTCTGTTCATTCCAACGAACATCATGCCCGTCTACTATATTAATGACATCAAGTTAATCTGACTTGGTGAGTAGGAAGTGGCAAGCAGTATGAATTCCCACGTAAGGAACCAGAGAGTAGAAAGTAAACTTTAATCTTTCAGAGACCTGCACAATGATAAAGTAGTCTAGGGCAAATCAAGACATCTTTTTAAAGATAAAGTTATTGGCCCCTTACCTACAACCATTAGGAATGAAGTATAGAAGCTGTGTATAAAACCTGTAATTCCAGTATAGTTAACATACAGTATTATATTAGTTTCAGGTATACAATATAGTGATTTAGCAGTTTTACACAGTGCTCATCCTGATAAATGTACTGTTAATCCCCTTCACCTATTTCATTCATCCTCCTCTTACCTTCCCTTTGGTATCCATGAGTTTGTTCTCTATGGGTAAGACTCTGTTTTTTTGGTTTGTCTCTCTTTCCTTTGTTCTGTTGTTTTGTTTCTTAAATTCCATATATGAGTGAAATCACATAGTATTTGTCTTCCTTTGACTGACTTATTTGACTTAGCATTATACTCTCTAGCCCCATCCATTGTGTTGCAAATGGCGAGATTTCATTCTTTATTATGGATGAGTAATATCCCATTGTATATATATACCATGTCTTCTTTATGCATCTCTCGGTGCACACCTGTGATGCTTCCATAATTTAGCTATCGTAAATAAGTCTACAATAAACATAGGGTATATATGTCTTTTTGAATTACTCTTTTTGTATTCCTTGGATGAATAACCAGTAGTGGAATTACTAGATCACATGATAGTTCTATTTTTAACATTTTGAGGAACCTCCATACTATTTTCCACAGTGGCTTCACCATTTCCATTCCCACGAGTGTTCCTTTTTCTGTGCACCCTCGCCAATACTTGTTGTTTCTTGTGTTTTTGATTTTAGTCATTCTGACAGTTGTGAGATGATATCTCATCATGGATTTGATTTGTATTTCCCTGGTGATAAATGATGTTGAGCATCTTTTCATTTGTCTGTTGGTCAACTGCATATCTTCTTTGGAGAAATGTCTGTTCATGTCTTCTGCCCATTTTTAATTGGGTTATTTGTTTTTTGGGCATTGAGTTGTATAAGTTCTTTAGATATTTTGGACACTATAAACTTTTATCAGATATGTCATTTGTAAATATCTTCTCCCAGTTCAGGAGGTCATCTTTTAGATTTGATAATTCTTTCCTTTTTATTTTGATGTCATCCCAATAGTTTATTTTTGCTTTTGGTTCCCTTCCCTCAGGAAACATATCTAGAAACCTATTGCTACAGCTGATGTCAGAGAAATTACTTCCTGTGCTCTCTTCCAGGATCTTTATGGTTTCAGGTCTCATATTTGGGTCTTTAATCCATTTTGAGTTTATTTTTGTGTATGCTGTAAAAAACGAGTCCAGTTTCATTCTTTTGCATGTTATTGTCCAGTTTTCCCAACACTATTTGTTGAAGAGACTGTCTTATTCCCATTGCATATTCTTGCCTCTCTTGTCAAAGATTAATTGACTATATAATTATGGGTTTATTTCTGGGTTTTCTATTCTGTTCTGTTGATCTATGTGTCTGTTTTTGTGCCAGTATCATACTGTCTTGATTACTATAGATTTGTAGGGTATCTTGAAATCTGGGATTGTGATATCTACAGTTTCGTTCTTCTTTTTTCAAGATTGCTTTGGCTATTTGGGGCCTTTTGTGGTTCCATACAAATTTTGGGATTGTTTGTTGTGTTCTGTGAAAAATGTTGTTGCTATTATGATAGAGATTGCATTAAATCTGTAGATTGCTTTGGGTAGTAGGGACATTTTCACATTATGTGTTTTTCCAATCCGGGACCATGGAATATCTTTCCATTTGTTTGTGTTGTTTTCAGTTTCTTTCATCAGTGTTTTATAGTTTATAGGTCTTTCACCTCCTTGGTTAAGTTTATTCCTAAATATTTTATTTTTGTTACACTTGTAAATGGGATTGTTTTCTTAATTTCTCTTTCTGCTGATTGATTATTGGTGTAAAAAAATGTAACAGATTTCTGTATGTTGATTTTGTATCCTGCGACCTTACTGAATTAATTTATCAGTTATAATAGTTTTTTGGGGGGATACTTTAGGGTTTTCTATATATAGTATCATGTCATCTGCAAAATAGTGAATGTTTTACCTTTTCCTTACTGATTTGGATACTTTTTATTTCTTTTTGTTGTCTGATTGCAGTGACTAGGACTTTTAGTACTATGTGGAATTAAACTGGTGCGAGCGGACATCTTTGTTTTGTTCTTGACCTTAGGGGAAAGGCTCTGTTTTTCACTATTGAGTATGATGTTATCTTTTTCATATATGGCCTTTATTATGTTCAGGTATGTTCTCTCTAAACTTACTTTCTTGAGAATTTTTATGAATGGATGGTGTACTTGGTCAAATGCTTTTTCTGCATCTACTGAAATGATCATATGGTTTTTATCCTTTTTCTTGTAGATGTGATATATCATGTTGATTGATGTGTGAATATTGAACTGTCCTTGCATCCCAGGAATAAATCCCACTTCACTGTAGTGAATGATTTTTTTAATATATTGTTGGATTCAGTTTGCTAATATTTTGTTGAGGATTTTTACATCTGTGTTCATCAAAGCTATTGGCCTGTAATTCCCCCCCCCCCCCAGATAGGTGACCTTATCTGGTTTCAGTATTAGGGTAATGTTAGCCTCATAGAATGAATTCTGATGCTTTTCTCTGTCTTCTATTTTTTGGAATAGTTTGAGAATAGGTATTAACTCTTCTTTAAATGTTTGTCAGAATTCACTTGTGAAACTGTCTGGTCCTGGACTTTTGTTTGTTGGGAGTTTTTTGATTACTGATTCAGTTTATTGCTGGTAATCCATCTGTTCCAATTTTCTGTTTCTTCCTAATTTAGTCTTGTGTGGTTATATGTTTCTAGGAATTTATCCATTTCTTGTAGGTTGCCCAATTTGTTGGCATATAGTTTTTCATAATATTCTCTTCTAATCCTTTGTATTTCTGTGGTGTCAGTTGTTATTTCTCCTCTTTCATTTCTGATTTTGTTTGAGTGCTGTCTCTCTCTCTTTTTTTGTGATTCTGGCTAAAAGCTTATCAATTTTGTTGATCTTTTTCAAAGAACCAGTTCCTGATTTCATTTCCTCTTTGATTTCTTGGTTGACCCATTCATTATTTAGTAGCATATTATTTAGTCTCTGTGTATTTGGTGTTTCTGATTTTTTCTTGTGGCTTATTTTTAGTTTCATAGCTTTGTGGTCAGAAAAGATGCATGGTATGACTTTCATCTTTTTTAATATATTGAGGACTTACTTTGTGGCCTAATATGTGATATTTTCTGGAGAATGTTCCATGCGCACCTCAGAAAAATTTGTGTTGTGCTATTTTAAGATGGAATGTTTTGAATGTATCTGTTAAGTCCTTTTGGTCCAGTGTGTCATTCAAAGCCACTGTTTCCTTATTGACTTTCTGTTTGCACAATCTATCCATTGATATAAGTGGGGTGTTACAGTCCCCTACTCTTATTGTATTACTATAAATTGGTGCCTTAATGTTTGTTATTAGCTGCTTTATACATTTGGGTGCTTCCATGTTGGGTGGGTAAATATTTACAATTGTTATATCTTCTTGTTGGGTTGTTCCCTTTATGGTGATGATAAAGTGTCCTTCTTTGTCTCTTGTTACAGTCTTTGTTTCAAAGGCTAGTTTGTATAAGTATTGCTACTCTGGCTTTCTTTTCACCTCTGTTTGCATGATAACTGCTTTTCCATCCCTTCCCTTTCAACTTGCTTGTGTCTTTAGGTCTGTAATGGGTCTCTTATAGGCAGCATATAGATTGGTCTTGCTATTCTGTCACCCTGTGTTTTGATTGGAGCATTTTGTCCATCTACTTTGAAAGTAATTATTGATAGTTATGTCCTTACTGCCATTTTGTTACTTGTTTTATGATTGTTTTTCTAGTTCTTCTCTGTACCTTTCTTCTCTTACTCTCCTCTCACAGTTTGTTGTCTTTCTGTAGTGACATACTTGGATTCCTTTCTCTTTATTCTTTGCATATCTATTACTGGTTTTTGATTTGTGGTCATCATTAGGTTTCTATATAACATCTTCTGCATTTAGCAGTCTGTATAAAGTTGATGATTGCTTACTTTTGAACCCATTCTTTACTCCTTTTCCCCTATTGTTTTAGGTTATGGTATCATACTTTACATCTTTTTATTTTGTGTATCTCTTGACTGATTTTTATAGATGTATTGCTTTTGTGTTTCCTACTTTTCTTACTCCTACTTATGATCCACTTATTTCCACTCAAAGAGTCCCCTTTAACATTTCTTTTAAGGTTGGGTTAATGGCCATGAATTCCTTTAACTTTTGTTTGTCTGGGAAACTGTTTATCTCTCCATCTATTCTGACTGATAGCCTTGCTGGATAGACTATTTTGGTGGCGCGTTTTTTCCTTTTCAGCACTTTGTATCATGCTACTCTCTTCTGGCCTGCAAAGTTTCTTCTGAAAAATCAGCTTATAGGCTTATGGGGTTTCCCTAGTATGTAACTGTTTTCTTTCTCTTGCTAGTCTTAAAATTCTCTTTATCACTACATTTGCAATTTTAATTACTGTGTGTCTTAGTGTGGACCTCCCTGGGTTGATTTTGTTAGAGGATCTCTGTGCCTTCTGGATCTAGATTCCTGTTCCTTTCCCACATTCAGGAAGTTTTCAGCTACTATTTCTTCAGATAAATTTTCTGGCCTCTTTTGTCTCTCTTCTCCTTCTAGGATCCCTATTATATGAATGTTATTATGCTTGATGGTGTTGCTGAATTCCCTATGTCTATTTTCATTTATTCTTAATTTTTTCTCTCTCCTCTTCAGACTGATTGCTTTCCAGTTCACTGGTCTATTCTTTTGCTTCCTCTAGTCTACTACTTATTCCATCTGGTGTATTTTAAATTTCATTTATTGAGTTCTTCATCTCTGATTAGTTCTTTTTTATGTATTCTATCTCTTTGTTAAGGATCTCAATGAGGTTCTTCATTCCTTTTTCAAGTCCAGTGAGTATCTTTATGACCATTACTTACTTACTTACTTACCTTATTCATTTACTTACTTACTTATTTCTTTTTTATAACCACTACTTTAAATCTCTATCAGGTGTGATACTTATCTCCATTTTGTTTAGCTCCCTTGCTATAATTTTGTCCTGTTCTTTCATTTGGGACATATTTCTCTATTCATTTTGTCTAACTCTCTGTGTTTGTTTCTGTTTGTTAGAAAAGTCAGCTATATTTCCTGCTCTTGAAAGTAGTAGCCTTAAGAAGAGGAGGTCCAACAGTGCCCTGTAGTGCAATGTCCTCTCTTCACCAAAACCTAACACTTCAGGGGAGTCTCCTATGTGTGTTACATTTGCACTGCTGTTGTGGCTGAGCCACTTCTGCCTTGATTCCAGTCATCTGCAATGACTCTCTTTGTCTGTTGTGAGCAGGATTTGGTGTCTGTGTTGTTAGTGGGTCAGTCTGGGGCCTCCTTGGGCTTGAGTCAGACCAGATATTCACCAGAAATGTAGTACCACAGAACTGCAGAAGAATGTGTGGGTGGGACATGCTGCTCCAACAACATCTGAGGTGGAGGGAGGGGACTTGCAGCTGCAGGGACCAAGGCAGGCTGGGTTGGAGGGGTGGATCCATAGAAGCATGCAGGGGTTGGACGTCTGGTATTAGCAAGGTTTATGTGGAATGGAACCTGGAACTGAGGCCTGGCTGGAGGGGGTGTGTCCATAGGAGAACATGGGGGTAGGGTGAGCTGTTAGCAAGTAAGTAGGGGGTGTTGGCACTGTGTTGGTTTCCACAGGTGTCCATGTGTCTAGGCTTATTGGGTGGAGGAAGGAAATGGTGCCTGGCAGCATCTTTGTGCCTAGAGAAGTCTCACAACAACCTCCGCCCCTCCAGCATGAGAGCTCTGAGATTAATAAACAAATCTTGCTGTCTTCCCCAGGTATTTTTCAAAAAGCTGTTTTTATGCTGAATCTCTGCAAGGCTGTTTGTTGTGCTGTCTCTTTAAGGGCAAGGACTCAGTTTCCTGTCACCCTCCTGGCTTTCCCATGAGTCTGCTGATTTTTAAAGTTCCAGGTTTTAAGACCTGCTGATTGTAAGAACTCAAGAAATTCAGCCCCGCTGGTTTTCAAAGCCAAATGTTTTGCAGGCTCCCTGGTGTGAGAATATGTTTTTCTCCCCTCTCCGTTCCTGCAGCATTTCTTACTCCCAGAGACAGTCCTGGTGGTCCATTTAGCTTCTGACTGATTGTCTGCCCTTCCTGCCCTCTTGCATTTGGCCTCTTCTCTATATGTAGCTGTGGAGAGTTCATTCTGCCAGTCTTTGGGTCATTTTCTGGGTTTTTTTTACACTGATGTGGCTGTTATCTAAGTGTATCCATGGGACAATTAGGGGCCTCCTACTCCACCATCTTCCCGAGAAGGTTCAAGCTTATAACATTTTTGGACTTTAGAAACAGCATATGCCATACTTGAAAATACTGTTCCAACCCATTTATGAAGTGACTCAGAAGACTGTCAGTTTTGAGTCAGACCCAGAGCAACAGAGGGCTTTCCAACAAGGTAAGAACAGTTCTGCCTTTTGGACCATAACACCTAGTAGATCCAGTGGTGCTAAAGGTATCAGCCTTAGATGAGAAAGCTGAGGGGAATCTCTGGCAAGGCCTGAGTTGAAAGTCAAAGCACATGCTGCTGAGTTCTAAAGCAAGATCATGTCATCTATGGCAAGAACTGATCACTGCTCAAAAGGTGGTTCCTGCTGTGCTGTTGGGTCTTAATAGACACTAAGTGCTTGATCACCAGATGTTAAGTGACCATATAGCTGGAGTTGCCTGTTATGAGTATTGTCAGAACAAGTCGTGAGTTTGGGTAGGTAAAGTGGCAATCCATTATATGATAGAAATGATAATTAGTGCTCAGACCTAAGCAGGTCTGGAAGGTGTGGTAACTTACATGAATAGGAACACAGAATCCCAAATTACCTACATCTGTTGACCTGACATCTCTCCCTCAGTTTATGCCTGTAGCCTGGCAAGCTGTCTATGGCCTGAAGGAAAAGTAAAAAATCTGGGCTTTACACATTTTTCCTTGCCCTGTGTAATAAAGTTCTTTGTCTTTGTTCTAGGAGTTAGGTCTTCTGCCTGTATCCATGAAACAATAGTAGTCAAATCAAATACCAGATCCAATAACATGTATATGTAATATGTATATATGCATCTACATATTTGCAAATATGTGTAATAAATATTTATGTATTTATTGACATGAATATCTCTAAATTGTAGTGTCACAAGTAGTAATTTCCATTGTTTTAGCCTTATTTTCCATATTTTCACAATTGACATGTTATTTGCAATCAGGAATAAAGCAATAAAAAAGTATTTTTAAAACTAAGAACAAAAATTCTAAAACAAAACTTGGGCCTAGTTCATGAATAATTTAGCTTAATATGTTTAGTATGAGCTAAAAATAGAGTGCTCTGCCCCCACTCAGAGGTTAAAGACAATGGTGAAGGGAAATCCTCTTAGTGGTCAGAGCTTTGAAATTACCTGGCCATCAACTTTTTGTTGAGCATGGTCAGAGGTAAGGATAATACTATACCTATTCCTGGGAAGTAGCAAATGACTCAGCTAGTTGGTCAGCAGCCTGGAAAGAGCAATATAGAAAGATAAGAGTCAAGCAGGTCTAGGGAAGAGGTAAGTGGATGGTCCTATAGGAGTGGGCACAAAATTTGTGAATCTTTGTGTTTCATGAAAATATCCATTGGAGATTGTGGCAGGCAGATTCTAAGATGGCCCCAGTGATATCTCTCTCCTGTTATCCATGTCCTGTATAATCCCCTTCTCTTTACTGTGGGCTGGCCTGGCTACTACAGCTAGCCAATATATTGTGGCAAAGATGATGCATTGTCACTTCCAGATTATGTCATGTAAGAAAATTACTTCCATCTTGCTAGCAGTTTCTGTCTATCTTGCTGTTTTTGATGAAGCAAACCACCATAGTGGGAAAGCCCATTGGCAGGACTGAAGGCAGTCTCTAACCAATAGCCCACAAAGAATCAAGACCTTAGTGTGACAACTGCAAGGTATTGAGTCCTATCAACAACCAATGGAGCTTAGAAGCAGATCCTTTCCTATTTGTGCCTTCAGATGAGATTGCTGCCCTGGGAGACACTTTGTTGTGGTGGACCCATTTGTGACACAGAGGACCCATATAAACAGTGTCCAGATACATAACTACAGAAGGTAGAATAACAAATGTATATTGTTTTAAGTTGCTAAGTTTTGGGATAATTTGTTATGCAGCAAATTACTAATACAGAGAACATATATCACTTAGGAAGCATTGAAAAACTGGGTGGATAGTATGACTTTTCTTGGTAATGCCAGCCAGCTTCTGTCCTCAGCCACCCAAAATTCACAATGGGGCAATGACAGAGTAGTCAGGGTGGCACAGATAGAGAATATGCATGAGCTCAACAGTATGGGCTCCCCTTCACCATAGCTGACCTGACTACTACTAGTGCTTGATATCTGATCTGTCATAGCAGAGGCAATGAAGACTGAGACTTCAATATGGTACTATTCCTAATGGAAGCCAAATGGCTACTCAAGCCATCTGAACTGAGAGTGCTGAAATACATACCCATGCCTTGCATCCAAAGTTTTTAAGTTTTGAGCGATTTCTATAAAACTTAGCTAATAGCAAGACTAATAACGAAGTATGCCTCCTACTTATTATATTCATCCTTTGTTCCCTGAAACTTTGCTATTAAAACGTTTTGGCCTCTTAACTTTTACTGACAGATTGGCCCTATAATTGGAATCACTTTCCTAAAGGCATCACAGAATTTCTATTCCTTCAGTTTAATTAAGCAGCTATGAAATCCCAGCAACTCTAATTAAGGAGGAGTACAAATACAACTATTTGGATTGAAAGAACCTAGAAGAATGGATAGAATGTGTTTTTGTCATATTTGTACAGACCTCTCTGGAGCACTGGGCTATTGATTAATTCTGCTCAGTAAAGAGCAATACTTTGTTCTTTTGTGGCCATTACCCTAAGCAAACCCTTTGGAAACCAGCTAGAGGTACAGGTATTATTTCTGATTCTAAGTCTGAAGAATTTAACTTTCAAAGGCCCCATGTTAGAGGCTAAAGGCTATCTATGTAATTCTAGAGTTGATAATAGATGATAGGAGTCTGGTTCCTCACTGTATCCATTAGTCACATTGCTTTCACCCTCAGTTTATTCACCATCAATTCCCATTGACATAAGCACTATACAAAACATACATCAAAATGGGGCCTTGCTCTCAAGGACCTACCTTGGCAGCATGTAGAATCTATATCAAATAAATTGCAGGAATCATTTTCCATATCATCTAGGTCCTAAGGCAGTGTTCCTTATTTCTTTATACGTCTTAACAAGGAAAAGAGCAGCCTCAAATGCTTTCAGGAATAGAGTATTAAAAATTAATTAATACCTATTATTCACAAAACACTATGTTAGAGATACATAAAATGTGAAATCTTCCCTCAAGAAAATTTTAGGCAGGCCAGCAACCTAGTACAATAGAAGACAGGTGAAGTAAGCTCTGTTAGAATCTCTACCCAGAGGCTCTAGAAAGAGAAAATGACAGATGAATTAGAGAACCATAGAAAATGAAAACTCTCTTGACATCTAGAGAGCATCTTGACTAGTAGTGCCCATATTTTCACTGTCAGTGATGTGCTTTATTGTATTTTTTCTTTGCCTCAGCTCACATTTTTGAAAAAAACTTGCTTATCAAGCAGAGTAATTTACAAGTGATTATTGAATGCAGTATTGTTGTTTGGCAATCAAATACAGCTTAAGCAAAACTTGTTTGTAAGATGGGGGAATGTTTGATGGCCAGGGAGAAGAAGTGGACATGGAGGTCATGAGAGGAAGAGAGAGAAAGGGTAATTAAGGAGATAAGTCCCCTCAGGAAATGAGAGGGATTCTATACAATGTTTGGAAGTGGTACAGTAAAGATCTCTGACAGGTGGTCTTTTGGGAAAAATGAGAAGAAGGTGGAGAGAGGGAAGCTGAGGAAGTTAGAGTCTGATGGCCACAATCTCCTCAGGCAGGAGACAATTCTATTTGAGAAAATGAAGGAAGAAGAGTGTAAGCTAGGGACTCAAATCAAATAGATAAGGTCTAGGAAGCCAGTTGAGAGCACTTGGTACAAGAGCATTCAGGAGAAAGAAAAGGGATCAGCAGAGACCAGCAGAGATGGGATATTATAATTCTGGAGCCAGTCCACTGAGTACTTTGATTTTTGTTGATAGCCCTGAGCATTCTGGGAGCAGGACTGGAAGATCAGCTGCCTGGGGTCTGGGGAGGCAGCAGTTGCTGAATGCCTAGAGCATAAGAGAATCTGAGGTGATGCTGAATATTTGCAGGAAATGGGGGGGTCTTGGGGCCCAGGCAAGTTCTGGAGAGGCACAGTGTGGGAAGGGAGTTGATAGAATGGGATGACAGGGAAGTGACAAGAGAGGAATTCACCATGGTGGTGGAGTTTGGGTTCAGAGAGTAGGAAAAGTAGAAGAGTAGGATGTTTGGAGTATTTATAGCAGACATGTCCTGTCTCATAGGGGCATGTATGGGTGGCCAGCATGAAGTGGAGAGGGAGATCTCTGAAGTTCAGCAAGTTCATGAATTGTGAGACTAGGGTGCTTTTAAGAGGATCATTTACAAGGACGTTGAGTTTGCTCAGGTGGCTGGCAAGATAGAGAGACAAATGGACATCTTTCTTCTACTACAGAGTGATCGTATGCAAATACTCTTAAGTCAGAATCCTGATTGTCCCATAGACCAGGCCTGTGACCTCAGATAAAGGTCTTACCCCCCCACCTTTCTTTGCTTTGCTTTCCTTTCCCCCCCTTTCCTCTTCTTTTCTTTTTCTTCCTTCCTTCCTTCCTTCCTTCCTTCCTTCCTTCCTTCCTTCCTTCCTTCCTGCCTTCCTGCCTTCCTGCCTTCCTGCCTTCCTTCCTTCCTTCCCTCCTTCCTTCTTTTCTCTCTCTCTTTCTTTCTTCTTTTTTCTTCCTTTCTTTTTTCCTTCCTTCCTCCCTCCCTTCCTCCCTCCTTCCCTTTTTCCTTCCCTCCCTCCTTCCTTCCCTCTCTCCCTCCCTTCGTTCCTGTTTTTTAAAAACATTTTATTTTTGAATAGTTTTAAATTTTCAGAGAAGTTGGAAAGATGATACTGAGTTTTTATATACTCACATCAAATTCCCCGTATTATTAACATCTTACATTAGTATGTTAAATTTGTCACAATTCTGAACTGATTATGATACATTATTATTAACTGAAGTCCATACTTTATTCATATTTCCTTAGTTTGTAGCTTATGTCTTTTTTTTCTGTTTCAGGATTCTATGCAGGATACCATAGTACATTTAATTATCCTGTTTCTTTAGGCTCCTCTTGGCTGTGACAGTTTCTCTGACTTTCCTTGTTTTTAATGACCCTGACATTTATGGAGGCTACTGGTCAGGTATTCTGTACACTGTCCCACCATTGGGATTGTCGGATTTTTTTTTTCGTGTTTAGAGTGGGGATATGGGTTTTGCAAGGAAGACCACA
Organism: Callorhinus ursinus; assembly: GCF_003265705.2. NCBI lineage: Eukaryota > Metazoa > Chordata > Mammalia > Carnivora > Otariidae > Callorhinus > Callorhinus ursinus. The sequence goes on from NW_027397138.1 coordinate 3,947,396, forward strand.
GAAGTTAAGTGCCATTCTCAACACATCATATCAAGGGTACATGCTCTCAGTATGTCCTACGTCTGTCAGTGTTGATCCTGATCACTTTGGTGAGGTAGTGTTTGTCAGGTTTCTACTCTGTGATTTCTTCTTTTCTCCCTTTCCACACTGAACTCTGTTCATAGTTTCCTAACTATGTTCAGCTCACTCTTAAGGAATAGGAGTTATGATCTACTTCCATGAGGGCAAAGTATTTACATTAATTATTTGGAATTCTTCTGCACAGGGACATGTGTCTATTCTCTGCCACTTATGTATTTATTAAGTTATTTATTTATATCAGCATGGACTCATGGATATTTATTTTATACTTTGGATTATAATCCAGTGCTACTTTATTTATTGTTTTGCTCAAATTGTTTCAGGTTTGGCCATTAGAAGCTCTTTCGTTTGGCTCTGCATCCCTTTGACATACATCCCTCATTTTCTGTAGGTTTTTTGTTTGTTTTGAGCACTCCCTTATTTTCTGACACTACATTTTGCTACTGGTTCACCTAATGTATTTCCTATTCTAGTTCTTTCTCCAGGAAGCCTTGGTTCCCTTTACTGGAGAATGGTATTAGAAACCAGGATCTGTGTGTCGAATGTACTTATTGTTACTGAAGATCAAAATTATTGCTGCTGTGTGTATGGACTTTCATGTATGAACTGGATCCTGTATTTCTCTCCGGCCTTAACTTCATTGATCCTCTCTGTCACTCCCTGGGTTCAGCCTCACTGCTCTTCCTGTCATTACTGGAAGGCCCTATGCTTCTTCCAGCCACAACGACTTGTATACTGTTCTCTGTACTTAATCTCATTGCCTTGCTTCGCTCCTTAATTATCTTTGCTTTGTTAATTCCTATTTATTATTTAAATATCCCCCTTTCAGGGAGTTCTTCCAGAACACCCATTTCAACCCAATTGCACTAAAGCCCCTTAGAATACACTTTCATAAGTCCCTGTATTTTTCCCTATGTTACTTATCACACTTTGCAGTTATGTATCAATTTGTGTAATTATGTTATTAGTGTCTGCTTAAATCAGTAAGCTATAAGAGACCATGTTAAAGGTCTATGTTCTTTATGTTCTCACCATTATATTCATAGCATTGAGCACACCCTGTAGCATATGGAGTTAAAAAGGAATGGAATACTGAAAGAGCTATGCTGTGGAAGAGAGCTAGAGAAAATTATTTATCTCTCTTTAGAACAACAGAATCCATAAGTTTAAAGAAGGGCAGCCTTTGATTCAAAACAAATAAGTTTCTTGTTGCAACTTATTTCCACCTTAGAAATGGTCCTGATCATGGAGTAGTGAGCTCCTTTTCACTGTAAAGGTTAATATAGAAAATTATCTTTCATTAGTGCCTGCAGAGGGACTTATTATATTGATGTAGAATGCCTAACTGGGGCATCGCTATGTTCTCTTTCAACAGTGTGATATCGTGGAATATAACAAAATGAAGAAATCAAATAGATCTGGATTGTATCTTTCCTGTACTACTTTCTTGCTCTGTGACCCTGGGCAAGTGCCTTATCTTTGCTGAACCTCAGATTTCTCATTCGTAAAATGGGGATAATAACATTACTCATAGTTGGGTCAGAGTGAGGACTAAATTACAGGATATGTATGAAATGTGTAGCGGGCAAGTGTTTGATTAAGAGTAGCCATTATTATGAAGCATATAGAAACTAATAAGTAGCACAGAATTTAGAGACAGGCACATGTGGTTTTGAATTTCTACTGCAATTTGCCAGCTATCTTGTTTTAGCCAAGTTACCTATACTCTCTAAGCCTCAGTTTCCTTAGCTGTAAACATACTATTATTTTGAAAGGTTCTTTAGAGGAAGAAGTATAAACATGGATTGAACTTGTCCCTGCACTCAAAGTATGCTTGTGTGCCAGATGACTTGGATGTCCTTGAAGGGCATGACCAAGGAACACAGGTGTTTGTTGGCGACCTCTGCTTTGTTTAGTGGGACATGCAAATTGAGGGTGAGAAATGAATGGCTTGGTACAAAAGAGAGGGTATATTCTAGAGACTGAACAAAGGGAGAATGATTCTCAGGGAGATGAGTATCTTGGATGAGGAAGTACATCGTGAGAGGGAAGAGATATTAAATAGTGATGTTAATGATGTTTTGGTGTGGTGTAAATTTCTCTTTTGATTTCCTAAGAAATAGTCCATGAAATCTGTATTATTTATTAATTCTTTTGAATTTGGATTTTTTTTTTTCCTTGAGAAGGAATACATTGGTGAGTCTGCCCTTGAGGTGGACCCAAAGTAAGAGGAGGGTTTGCCCGGGGCCTGGTCCCATCCAGATTGCTCTAATTCTTCTCCTTCCCCCTCTAATTCTTGGTTTCTGAGATTTTAATGTCTGTTATGGCATATTTGTTTCTGTGAGAATAGGATGAAATAAAGATCTGGAAAAACCACTAAAATATAAATTGATAAATATATGTAAATAAATAATTCTTCCTTAGTACTTACATGAAGACCCAGAAAATTCAGAATTATAGAATACTGATAGATCATAGTAAAACATTCTGAAAATTTCTAGCCACTCCCTTACCTGAACTGTGTCTCATCTTATCAACTTGCTCAACTATCTCTTAACATAGGACTGTCATGAGGATAGGACAGTGCCACTCATTTAATCAATCAACAAATATTGATTGCCTACTATATGGCAGAAACCAATCTAGTGCCAAGGGTTACAATGATGAACAAGATTTACAGAGCATTGATTGAGTTTCCATTCCAGTGTTTGCTGATGGTGTTGAGTGGAGGAAATAGGCAACAACTAAACAGACAAATGGACAAGATAATATAGATTACTAATCATCACTGTGCCTTGTACATTAACGTATTTCCTAGCACAATGTGTGGTTTGTGGTACGTACTCAATAATTATCTGCTGACTAAAATGTATAAATACATATTTGGAAACTCATTTCCTCTGAGCTTGATACTCTGCTTTTCCCATCTAATAACAAACTTGAGCTATGTTTTTTGTCTCAAACATGCATTTTAACAGTGGGTTTTTGGCTAATGCTGGACCATAAGGAAAGACTGAAATGGAGCATTGGTAAAACCAGTGGGAAGTGTTTTGGGGATCAAAACCTAGGGGCCCCTTTTTAGCTTACATTTACTATGGCACCTCCTCTTTTTGAACTCAACGTCCATTTTTCAAGCAGGTGAGGTAATATAGTGCTAGTAATAAGTGAAGGGAATTATAAGTTTATTTTATGATCGCTAATTCTGAATTGTTTGAACACCACTCAGGTCATTATTTAATCTGTCTAACACAAGCTTGCCAAAGATTTAATTCAACTATGTAGACAACTCAGTCAGATAAATTATTTGCTTAAATGCCTGCTAAGTAAGATTGTAAAAATAAAACCTTAAGGGACCTCTTGAAGAGATCAGATATTTTATAAGGACTTAAGATTCTTGATAAAAAATGTAATTCTTTGCAAATTCCCCATGGGCTCAAATAATAATAATATTTTCTAAGACTTTAACTCAATGTAATACTGTATAGTGCTAAAAAGTGGACAGGGAAACCAATGGTTTTTGAAAAATATATCTCTTTCTCACTTCCTTTCCACCATAATTTGGCTGCTTAATTTTTGTAAAAGCACCATAATTTGGCTGCTCGATTTTTGTAAAAGTAATAATTGTCTATAAAGGAAGATATGTAGTAGAATTTAATCTAGTATTTGCTTAATTAAAAGTTTAATGATAATACAGACTAAGGATAATTGAAAAATAATTCTAATTTTTAGAAAGATAACAAACTGTTTATATTGATTAGTTTTACAGCACTAAATACTTTGGTACACTCTAAATTTTGAGGGAGGAGGGAATAAAGCCTGTGTGGTACAGGAGACTGGGGATCAGGTATTATCAGCAATTCCAATAACAAGCCACGTTGCTTTGGGTGAATGAAAAAGTGATTTAACTTCTCTGACTGTACATTCCAAAGCTGTAAAATGTGAGGTTTGGAAGGTGTGGTGCATAATTTCCTCCTAGTTCTAATATTGGATGATCTTTTTGATACCTTTTTTAGTATTTTAATTGCAGAACTAGGAAAGAGCCATTTCTTTAATATAGAAGTAAGTATTTCTGATAAATTAAACACAATATGATATTACTCATTATGTGTCCTGAGTCAATTGTTCTTAAAATATTCTGACTTAATTTAAGCTTTTTCCTCCTCAAATGATATGCATGCAATTTGTCTTCTGGCTATTAAATACCAATTTGTTAGAGACTTCTTATTTTTAAATTCTTATGAATTAATTATCATTCTCTTAATAAATTATTGGAAAGTAATGACTCAGAAATATAAAAACAGGCCTAAAGTATCCACATAAATTTTCTAGTTTAGCATTTCCCAGAATTGCACAGGATGAGATTTTTGCTGCTTACCATGAAGGAAAAACTGATATAGGACTTGCCATTCCACTGTAAACAACGAGAACACTGGGTGAAATCCATGAAACAATTATGTTCAGCCATTGGACAAGAAAGAGGCTTTGCAGGCTGTGCCTCCTGAGAGAAGGGGGACACATGAGGGGTATCCTGTGATTGATGTGGCTTTCTGCCTGGGGGCAATTCAGGAGCCATGGAATAGGGAGGGAGAAGTCAGGCACAACATGTCTTGCTGAGTTGTGAAATGAAAACTTTACTGGATGGACTTAATGAAAGATTAGATTCTACAGAGGAAAAGGTTGCCGAACTGGAAGTCAGTAACAACAACAACAATAAAAATTCAAAAGATAGCATAGAGAGAAAAATAATTAAAAATTTTAAGAGGTACCCAGTAATCTGGTAGACAATACCAAGGCGTTTCACTTTGCCAATGTATATTGAAATTCAAGGAGGAGGGTGTATAAAAGAATATTAGAGGGGCGCCTGGGTGGCTCAGATGGTTAAGCATCTGCCTTCGCCTCAGGTCATGATTCCAGGGTCCTAGGATTGAGTCCTGCGTCCGGCTCCTGGCTCAGTGGGGAGCCTGCTCCTCCCTCTCCCTCTGCCCCTCCCCCTGCTCATGCTCTCTCTCTCTCTCTCTCTGTATCTCTGTGTCTCAAATGAATAAATAAAATCTTAAAAAAAAGAATATTAGAGAAAAACAGTTGAAAATATTTCCATATTTGATGAAATAAACACACGAATCCAAAAGTTTCAATGGACTCCCAGCAGGATATACACCAGAAACCCAAACAAAGACAAATTACATACAGGAAAAGAAAAGATAAGAATGTCTTCATACTACCTGCCCAAAACAAAGGAAGCCAGAAAACAATAGAAAGACATTTTTAAAGCTATTAAGGAAAAAAACAATTTCAACCTAGAAATCTATATCTGATGAAACTATATTTCAAAAATGAGGGCAAAATAAAAAGCTTTTTCAGACAACCAGAGCTGAGAGAATCCATTGTTGGCAGATCTGCACTATAAAAAATGTTAAAGGAAGTTCTTCAGACAGATGGAAAATAATACCAGATGGAAGACTAGATCTATAGAAAAAAAACGCAAAAGAAATAGTAAATATTAGGGATTCTTCTTTTTCTTAAAAAGATAATTCACTGTTTACTACAAAAAATACCAATATATCATAGGGTTGGTAACATAAGCAAAAGTAAAATATATGACAATAATAACACAAAGAACAGCAGATGAGGAGGTGAACATTTTAACATATATGTGAAGTGGCATAATATTTGATAAGCTAAGGATGTAAATGTAAACTCTGGAACACCCACTTAAAAAAAAAAGGACATATATAGCTAATAAACCAATAGCAGAGATAAAATAGAATCATAAAAAGGTTCACTTAACCCAAAAAGAAGACAGAAAAGAAAAAAGGAATAAAAATAGAAAGGATAAATGGAAAACAAATAACAATAGATTGAGATCAATCATATTGATAATTACATTAACTATATGTTGTGTAAACATACATTAACTATGTGTTGTGTAAACATAACATTTAAAAACAGGCTCTCAGCATGCATAAAAATATACTATCTGCAATAACACTTAAATATGAATTCATAGATGGCTTAAAAGTAAATAAAAGTATTGAAGGAAAGTAGGAATAGCCATATTAGTATCAGACAAAGTATTCTCCAAAGCAGAGAATATTACTCATAATAATGAGGGTATTTTCCTAATGATTAAGAGGTTAAATCATCATTCAGACCTTACACTTCAATATATCTAATAATAGAGCTTTGAAATAGATGATGCAGAAATGGGCAGAGCTGAAAATAGAAATAAATTAAAGCTAACATTATACTTAAAGATTTCAAAATCCTCTCTCAGAAACTGATAAATTAAAAGTAGAGATACTTTCAGGATGAATATTGACTGGAACTATCAAGGAACATGACCTGACAGTTACAGAGTACTCTACCTAGTGAGAACAGAATACATATTCTGGGTAATTGTGTAAGGAATAGTCACCAAGATAGACTATATGCTGGTCCATAAGACAAAGATAGACTATATGCTGGTCTGTGAAACAAGTCTCAGTTCATTTAAAAAAGATTGAAATCTTAGAGTCTGCTTTCTCACCAAAACAGAATTAAATGAGAAATTAATAATAGAACAATGCATGGTAAAACTCTGAATAACTAGCGATTAAACAACATACAACTCTAAAATTAAAACACTGTCCACACCAATTGTTGGTAAAGAGTGAAGCAACTAGATCACTCATGTATGTAAAATGTAAAGGAGTGTGAAATGGTTTAACCCATTTTGAAAAATAAACTGACAATTTCTTTGAAGTTAAACACACCTAATATATGACTCAGTAATTCTACTCCCTGGTATTTACTCAAGAAACTGAAAGCATATGTCTACACAATATCTTTTTTTTTTAAAGATTTTATTTATTTATTTATTTGAGAGAGAGAGAGAGCAAGAGCACAGTTTGGGTGTTGGGGGGAGGTGCAGAGGGAGAGGGAGAAGTGAACTCCCCACTAAGCATGGAGCCTGATGCAGGGCTCCATTCCAGGACCCTGAGATCATTACCTGAGTCTAAGTCAGATGCTCAAAGGATTGAGCCACCCAGGAATCCTTCTACACAAAATCTTATACACAAATATACATAGCAGCTTTATTAATAATAATTGAGGGGCGCCTGGGTGGCTCAGTCGTTAAGCATCTGCCTTCGGCTCGGGTCATGATCCCAGGGTCCTGGGATCGAGCCCCACATCGGGCTCCCTGCTCCGCGGGAAGCCTGCTTCTCCCTCTCCCACTCCCCCTGCTTGTGTTCCCTCTCTCGCTGTGTCTCTGTCAAATAAATAAACAAAATCTTTAAAAAATAATAATAGTAATAACTGAAAAATGCAAACAATGTAAATGTCTATTTAGAGGTGAATGGATAAATTCTGGGATATCCATATGATGAAATACTAAAGATAATTCTGTAGCAAAGGAAGGAATGAGCTACCAGTACATATAAAATCATGACTGAATCTTTAAAACATGCTGAGTAAAGACACCAGAAACAAAAGAGTATATACCATATGATTTTCTTTACAAAGAGTTCTAGAAAAAGGAAATCAAATTAATAGTTGCCTGAAGCTGTGGTGCTTTCAGAGACTGAGTAAAGGGGCATAAGACAAATTTTTTAGGTATTTCAAATATTCTTTGTCTTTATTGTGGTGGTACTTACACATGAGTGCATATATTTGTCAGAACTAATCCAACTTTATACTTAAAATAGCTATCTTTTATTTTATGAGGGAGGTTTATTCCTCAATACCTTTGATTTTAAAAAGTTTTAAGAGATATTTCCATATGTGCCCTAAGGAGAATAATTTTGTGACTAAATATATTGAGGAACATTCAATTTCAACAAATTGAAATTTTTTTCTATAAGAATTCTTAGAGTCTTTAGTAAGTTTTTTAAATTTAAAATCTCCAAGACATTCTAATGTTTTTAGCCATTCCCAAACTGTTAAATGGAGCATCTTCCTAGAATAATTTTCTCTGTGATGTATATTTGAAAAATACTTCTCTATCTTAACTAGACATTCTGTGAAAGTGGTATGTGAAGTAATTTTTTTCTTATAATCCCTCAGTTTCATGTTAGTGACAGAGAGGCTTTTTTTTTTTTCAATTCTGGGCAGGAATTGAAAAGGGATTATTGGGAAGAGATATTGTAAGTAAATGGACAAAAATACTGTGGTACATCCAGACAGTGAGATATTATTCTGTGCTAAAAAAAAATGAAATATCAAGGCATTAAAAGACTTGGAGGAAACTAAAATTCATATCACCAAGTAAAAGAAACCAATGTGAAAAGGCTACATGCTATATCATTTCAGCCATATGACTTTCTGGAAATGTCGAAAATGTGGAGACAGTAAAAAGGTCAGTGGTTACCAGAGGCTGGGGTAGGGAAGGGATACATAGGTGGAGCATGGAAGATTTTTAGTGCAGTAAAATACTCTGCAATGGTAGATACCTGTCAACATACATTCGTCCAAATCCATACAATGTACAACACCAAGAATGAATCCTGAGGAAAACTAACGACTTCCAGTTATTAGGATGTGTCAACTATAAATTGTTGCAAACAATAGTTGTAACGAATGTACGACCCTGGTTGGGGATATTGATAATGAGGGAGGCTATCAGGACAGGAGGTATGTGGGAAAACTGTACTTTCCTCATAATTTTGCTATGAATCTAAAGCTGCTCAAAACAAATAGAATTTTTAAAGAGAAAGGGAGATGTAAGCATTTAGAAAAGGAAGTCATGATCCAAATGGCCAACAGACACATGAAAAAGTGCTCAACATCACTCGGCATCAGGGAAATCCAAATCAAAACCTCAATGAGATATCACCTCACACCAGTCAGAATGGCTAAAATTAACATGTCAGGAAATGACAGATGTTGGCGGGGATGTGGAGAAAGGGGAACCCTCCTACACTGTTGGTGGGAATGCAAGCTGGTGCAACCACTCTGGAAAACAGTATGGAGGTTCCTCAAACAGTTGAAAATAGAGCTACCCTCTGACCCAGCAATTGAGCTACTGGGTATTTACCCCAAAGATACAAATGTAGTGCTCCAAAGGGGTATGTGCACCCCAATGTCTATAGCAGCAATGTCCCCAATAGCCAAACTATGGAAAGAGCCAAGATGTCCATCGACAGATGAATGGATAAAGAAGAAGTGGTATATATATACAGTGGAATATTATGCAGCCATCAAAAGGAATGAAATCTTGCCGTTTGCAACGACGTGGATGGAACTGGAGGGTGTTATCCTCAGTGAAATAAGTCAATCAGAGAAAGACATATATCATATGACCTCACTGATATGAGGAATTCTTAATCTCAGGAAACAAACTGAGGGTTGCTGGAGTGGTGGGGGGGTAGGAGGGATGGGGTGGCTGCGTGATAGACATTGGGGAGGGTATGTGCTATGGTGAGCACTGTGAATTGTGTAAGACTGTTGAATCACAGCCCTGTACTCCTGGAACAAATAATACATTATATGTTAAAAAGAAGAAGAAGAAGAAGAAGACGACGACGACAGCAGGAAGGGAAGAATGAAGGGGAGGAAATCGGAGGGGGAGATGAACCATGAGAGACGATGGACTCTGAGAAACAAACTGAGGGTTCTAGAGGGGAGGGGTGGGGAGATGGGTTAGCCTGGTGATGGGTATTAAAGAGGGCACGTTCTGCATGGAGCACTGGGTGTTATACACAAACAATGAATCATGGAACATTACATCAAAAACTAATGATGTGATGTATGGTAATTAACATAACATAATAAAAAAATTCCTCTTAATACTTGGAGTTTAATTTTATAGAAACAGCAGTAAATTAACTGGGTGGAAGCTAACATGAATTTCTTAAAAAGTAATTTTGTTGAATACCTTCATTATGAAACTAATTTAAAACCGAAACAAGCAACAACACACCTGCAAGTTAAAAGCTGGCAGGCAGTTGTTGGTAAAGAGAGAACAGGATTTATATATTGTCCCGTCCACTATTGTAAACACTACCAAACAATAATTATTTACTTTTGGACAAAGCTCCCTTGTGTGTATTTTCAGCCTTCTTTAAGATGCTGACTGCAAAATGTTTTCATCTCCATCTCCAGTACCAAATCTTTGAGTCTTGGCAAAGGAAGAAGCCAGGGAAACCTTTACTCTATAGAAGGTTAATGTTCTTGGCTGTGATAGAAGTAACTCGACAGTTACATGGGCCTCATTCTTTCCATCTCACACATTGAAAAGACCTCCCAGGAGAGCTGCCAAGACATCCAGAGTCCCTGTGTCCTCTGCAAGCAGCACTCAGGACACTTTGTTGAAGGCATGGCTGGCCTTCATGCAGTACTCAAAAAAATTAAGATGCATCCAACCCCCCAACACATACACCTTCAAATCTTCCAGTTTTCTTTATTGATCTCTTACATAGTCATCTGTAATAATAGCCATCTGTCTAAAAGCATTTCAAAAATCTCCCTTTTGCATTTTAAACCCTTGCTATTCAAAGTGTGGTCTGTGGACCAACATCAGCATCAGCGTCACAGGGAGCTAGTTAGAAATGCAGGTTCTTAGGCCTCAACTAGGCCTAGTTAACCAGAATCCACATTTTAATAAAATTCCTGTGATTTGTATGCACATTGAAATTTGAGAAGCACTATTTTAGACTACCTGCTCACAATGTTACATATTTTATAAACATACTGTACAGTTTAGTACTTTCTCATATTGGTCTAATTGTATTTTTTAATGCTTCAAGATGTATCCCTTAGTTTGAGGATAATGAGCTTCCTGGAACTATTGCCTAAACTAGAATTTTCAACTCATCCTTTACTCTCAAGCCTCTTAACTCAATTGGCCATCAGGTATAGAACTTTCAATCCTGCCTCCACATTGTCCCTCTTCCACCTGCCATATAGACCTGGATTTGGCTCCATCAGCTCAGTCTGGACTGTACTTATGGCCCCTCTGTTTCTGGTTTCTCTCAGCTCTCATCATTCTCCAGACTATTGGAATAGGTAATTTTTTTCTCTCTTTTTAAAATTTTTTTTATTAATATATAATGTATTATTTGTTTCAGGGGTACAGGTCTGTGATTCATCAGTCTGACACAACTCACAGTGCTCACCATAGAACCTACTCTCCCCATTGTCCATCACCCAGCCACCCCATCCCTCCCAACCCCCTCCACTCCAGCAACCCTCAGTTTGTTTCCTGAGATTAAGAGTCTCTTATGGTTTGTCTCCCTCTCTGGTTTCGTAGTGTTTCATTTTTCCCTCCCTTCCCCTATGATCCTCTGTTTTGTTTCTCAAATTCCTCATATCAGTGAGATCATATGATAATTGTCTTTCTTTGATTGACTTATTTTGGGGACAAGGTAATTTTTAGTGAAAGCATCATTCTAGGACAATGTCCTGACTTCTTAGTGTGAATTCACATTCTTCTCTAATCAGTCTCCAGTAACCTTTTATCTTCTGTTGTCTCAGTCCTACCAAACACCTTAATTCTAACCATAAACTACTACCGGCCATTTGTGCATTTCTTTTTTCTTGAATGCTCATCCTCATGCTTCTTCCCCCTCTTTTTTTTTTTTTTAGAGTCATCATAAAAATAAAGTCTCTCCCCCCACCAGGAAGAATGGATTTCTTCTTCCTCAGCTAATGTAAGACAGTTTACATGTATGTGTCATCACATACCAGTGTTACTTATTTTCTTATCTCCATACACTGTTAGATTATGAGTATCTGCAAGGCAGGAATAAGGGAGACATTATAGTGCTTAGTTTAAAAGAATAGGTTCTGGGGCACCTGGGTAGCTCAGTCGTTAAGGGTCTGCCTTTGGCTCAGGTCGTGGTTCCAGGATCCTGGGATAGAGCCCCACATCGGGCTCTCTGCTCCGCAGGAAGCCTGCTTCTCCCTCTCCCACTCTCCCTGCTTGTGTTCCCTCTCTCACTGTATCTCTCTCTGTCAAATAAATAAATAAATAAAGTTAAAAAAATAAAAGAATAGGTTCTGGAGTGAAAAATAATGTCAAATTCTATTCTGTCCTTACTACTGCATGACCCTAGATGAGTTACACCTCTCTTCAGTTTCCTTTTTGTAATTACACTATAATGAATGGATTCTGTAAGGATTAAAATGAAATATGAAATGTTTAGTTTTCATGATGTTTAGTTCATAATAATAACTTTGTTCTAGAAGAATGGTATATTGGGTGGTAGTCAAGAAAGGGCAGGGAGGGGGCGGAGCAAGATGGCGGAGGAGTAGGAGACCTAGATTTCGTCTGGTCTCAGGAATCCAGCTGAATAGGGATCAAACTATTCTGAACACCTACGAACTCAACAGGAGATCAAAGAGGAGAGTAGCAACAACTATCTGAACAGAGAAGCGACCACTTACTGGAAGGTAGGATGTGCGGAGAAGTGAATCCGAGGCGATATTTGGGAGGATAGACGGCGGGGGAGGGGCCTCCGCCGGCCGCTTCGGGCAAGTGCTAGAGCCGCGGAGCACAAAATCGGACCTTTTAGAAGTCGGCTCCACTGAGGGACGTCGCTCCAGTGGCTAAGGGGGGGTGGAATCCTCCCGGGACAGTGTGGTCTCAGGACCCTCGGGGTCACAGAAAGACCGGGGGAGCCTGAGTGTGCCAGAGCTCCCAGGTATCAGAGCGGGGAAGCCGGCTGCAGAGACGGAGCTGAGGCGCGGGCTCTCAGCTTGGGGTGGCCATAAACTGTGATCCGCGGCCCAGTCGGGGCACGGCTCCCCCAGCAGGGACCCAACAAGCGGTAAATCCGGGGAGACTCCGCTTCCTTCCCGGGGAGGAGCGGTGCAGGAACGCACCGCAGGGATCTGCTGGGTTTGGAGACTCCACACGGGGTCGGGTGCCAGAGATACAAACGCTCGGTCACAGGCCGGGTGAGCACGGAGTGCGGCCGGAGACCGGGGACACGGAAGTGACTGCTTTTCTCTGGGGGCACACTGAGGAGCGGGGCCCCGAGTTCTCAGCTCCTCCGGGTGGAGATTGGGAGGCCACCATTTTTGCCCTGGTCCTCCAAGGCTGTACGGAGAGCTTGCAGGGAACAAAAGCTCCTGAGATCAAACCCGAGCAGCTTGCTTAGCCCGGACCGACAAGGGCGGGGCAATTCAGCTTCCGGCAAAGACATTTGGAAACCACAGCAACAGGCCCCTCCCCCAGAAGATCAGCCCGAACAGCCAGCAAACCAAGACCAAGTTTACCGATCAAGGAGAATGGGAGAACTCCAGCGCTAGGGGAATACTGCACATAGAATTCATGGCTTTTTTTTTTACCATGATTCATTAGTTCATCAAAGTTAATTTTTGTTAACTGTTTTTTTTTCTTTTTCATTTTCCCTTTTTTAACCAACATCTTATCAATCTCTTTTAAAAAAAAAACTTTTTATTTTTCATTTTTAGAGTCATATTTTATCCCTTCATAGAAGTTACCCTTATTTTTGGCATATATATATAAGTTGTTCTCTCTTTAAAATTTTGACATACAGTCAAAATTATACCCTAAATCACTAGTGTATGGTTCTGTTCTAGTCTCCTGCCTGATCACATTCTCTCCCTTTTTTCTTTTTTTTTTTTAAATCTTCTTTCTTTTTTCAAACAACTTCTTATCTTATCAAGTCCTTTTATAAAATCTTTTATAATTTTCATCTTTACAGTCATCTCCTATCCCTTCATTGTATCAACCCTTATTTTGTACATATATGTCTTCCTTTAAAATTTTAGGAGGCACTTTTTTTTAACAGACCAAAATACGCCCAAAATCTAGTGTGTGGCACTGATCTATGCACTAGCCTGATCATATTTGATCACATTCTGCTTTTTTTGTATTGTTCTGTTTTTGTTTTTATCTTTTTTTTTCTTTTTTTCTTTTTTCTCTTTCTTTTTTCTTTCTTTCCCTTTCTTTTCCCCTGGTTTCAGGTCTTTTCTGATTTGTATACAGTATATTTGCTGGGGACGTTGTAAACCTGTTAGCATTTTGTTCTCTCATTCATCTATTCTCCTCTGGACAAAATGACAAGACGAAAAAAATCACCTCAGCAAAAAGAACAAGAGGTAGTACCGTCAGCCAGGGACCTACTCAATACGGACATTAGTACGATGTCGGACCTAGAGTTCAGAATCATGACTTTAAAGATACTAGCTGGGCTTGCAAAAAGCGTGGAAGTTATTAGAGAAACCCTTTCTGGAGAAATAAAAGAACTAAAATCTAACCAAGTCGAAATCAAAAAGGCTATTCATGAGGTGCAATCAAAAATGGGGGCATTAACTGCTAGGATAAATGAGGCAGAAGAGAGAATCAGCGATATAGAAGACCAAATGATGGAAAATAAAGAGGCTGAGAAAAAGAGAGAGAAACAACTACAGGATCACGAGGGCAGAATTCGAGAGATAAGTGATACGATAAGATGAAACAACATTAGAATAATTGGGATCCCAGAAGAAGAAGAGAGAGAGAGAGGGGCAGAAGGCATATTGGAGCAAATTATAGCAGAGAACTTCCCTAATGTGAGGAAGGAAACAGGCCTCAAAATCCAGGAGGCACAGAGAACCCCTCTCAAAATCAATAATAATAGGTCAACACCCCGACATCTAATAGTAAAACTTACGAGTCTCAGAGACAAAGAGAAAATCCTGAAAGCAACTCGGGAGAAGAGATATGTAACCTGCAATGGTAGAAACATTAGATTGGCAACAGACCTATCCACAGAGACCTGGCAGGCCAGAAAGGACTGGCAAGATATCTTCAGAGCACTAAACGAGAAAAATATGCAGCCAAGAATACTATATCCAGCTAGGCTATCATTGAAAATAGAAGGAGAGATAAAAAGCTTCCAGGACAAACAAAAACTAAAGGAATTTGCAAACACGAAACCAGCCCTCCAAGAAATATTGAAAGGGGTCCTCTAAGCAAAGAGAGAGCCTAAAAGCAGCAAAGAGCAGAAACGAACACGGACAACATACAGTAACAGTCACCTTACAGGTAATACAATGGCACTAAATTCATACCTTTCAATAGTTACCCTGAATGTAAATGGGCTCAATGCCCCAATCAAAAGACACAGGCTATCAGATTGGATTAAAAAAAAATACCCATCCATATGCTGTCTGCAAGAGACTCATTTTAGACCCAAAGACACCCCCAGATTGAAAGTGAGGGGGTGGAAAACCATTTACCATGCTAATGGACACCAAAAGAAAGCTGGGGTGGCAATCCTTATATCAGACAAACTAGATTTTAAAACAAAGACTGTAATAAGAGATGAGGAAGGACACTATATCCTACTTAAAGGGTCTATGCAACAAGAAGATCTAACAATTGTAAATATCTATGCCCCGAACATGGGAGCAGCCAATTATATAAGGCAATTAATAACAAAAGCGAAGAAACACATTGACAACAATACAATAATAGTGGGGGACTTTAACACCCCCCTGACTGAAATGGACAATCGTCTAAGCAAAAGATCAACAAGGAAATAAAGACTTTAAATGAAACACTGGACCAAATGGACTTCACAGACATATTCAGAACATCCCATCCCAAAGCAACGGAATACACATTCTTCTCTAGTGCCCATGGAACATTCTCCAGAATTGATCACATCCTAGGTCACAAATCAGGTATCAACCAGTACCAAAAGACTGGGATCATTCCCTGCATATTTTCAGACCACAATGCTTTGAAACTAGAACTCAATCACAAGAGGAAAGTCGGAAAGAACTCAAATACATGGAGGCTAAAGAGCATCCTCCTGAAGAATGAATGGGTCAACCAGGAAATTAAAGAAGAATTAAAAAAATTCATGGAAACCAATGAAAATGAAAACACAACTGTCCAAAATCTTTGGGATACAGCAAAGGCAGTCCTGACAGGAAAGTATATAGCAATACAAGCCTTTCTCAAGAAACAAGAAAGGTCTCAAATACACAACCTAACCCTACACCTAAAGGAGCTGGAGAAAGAACAGCAAAGAAAGTCTAAAAGCAGGAGAAGAGAAATCATAAAGATCAGAGCAGAAATCAATGAAATAGAAACCAAAAGAACAGTAGAACAGATCAACGAAATTAGGAGCTGGTTCTTTGAAAGAATTAACAAGATTGATAAACCCCTGGCCAGAGTGATCAAAAAGAAAAGAGAAAGGACCCAAATCAACAAAATCATCAATGAAAGAGGAGAGATCACAACCAACACCAAAGAAATACAAACAATTAAAAGAACATATTATGAGCAACTCTATGCCAGCAAATTAGATAACCTGGAAGAAATGCGTGCATTCCTAGAGATGTATCAACTACCAAAATTGAACCAGGAAGAAACAGAAAACCTGAACAGACCTATAACCACTAAGGAAATTGAAGCAGTCATCAAAAATCTCCCAACAAACAAAAGCCCCGGGCCAGATGGCTTCCCAGGGGAATTCTGTCAGACATTTCAAGAAGAATTAACACCTATTCTCCTGAAACTGTTCCAAAAAATAGATATGGAAGGAAAACTTCCAAATTCATTTTATGAGGCCACCATTACCTTGATCCCAAAACCAGACAAAGATCCCATCAAAAAGGAGAATTACAGACCAATATCCTTGATGAACATGGATGCAAAAATTCTCACCAAAATACTAGCCAATAGGTTCCAATAGTACATTAAAAGGATTATTCACCACGACCAAGTGGGATTTATCCCTGGGCTGCAAGGCTGGTTCAACATCCGCAAATCAATCAACGTGATACAATACATTAACAAAAGAAAGAACAAGAATCATATGATCCTCTCAATAGATGCAGAAAAAGCATTTGACAAAGTACAGCATCCTTTCTTGATCAAAACTCCTCAGAGTATAGGGATAGAGGGTACATACCTCAATATCATAAAAGCCATCTCTGAAAAACCTACAGCGAATATCATTCTCAATGGGAAAAAGCTGAGAGCTTTTCCCCTAAGGTCAGGAACGCGGCAGGGATGTCCACTCTCACCACTGCTATTCAACATAGTATTAGAAGTCCTAGCCACAGCAATCAGACAACAAAAAGAAATCAAAGGCATCCAAATCGGCAAAGAGGAAGTCAAACTCTCACTCTTTGCAGATGATATGATACTTTATGTGGAAAATCCAAAAGACTCCACCCCAAAACTGCTAGAACTCATACAGGAATTCAGTCAAGTAGCAGGCTATAAAATCAATGCACAGAAATCAGTGGCATTCCTATACACCAACAACAAGACAGAAGAGAGACAAATCAAGGAGTCGATCCCATTTACAATTGCACCGAAAACCATTAGATACCTAGGAATAAATCTCACCAAAGAGGCAAAGGATCTGTACTCAGAAAACTATAAAATACTCAGGAAAGAAATTGAAGAAGACACAAAGAAATGGAAAAACGTTCCATGCTCATGGATTGGGAGAATCAACATTGTGAAGATGTCAATGCTACCTAGAGCAATCTACACATTCAATGCAATCCCCATCAAAATACCATCCACTTTTTTCAAAGAAATGGAACAAATAATCCTAAAATTTGTATGGAACCAGAAGAGACCCCGAATAGCCAGAGGAATATTGAAAAAGAAAGGAAAGCTGGCGGCATCACAATTCCGGACTTCCAGCTCTATTACAAAGCTGTCATCATCAAGACAGTATGGTACTGGCACAAAAACAGACACATAGATCAATGGAACAGAATCGAGAGCCCAGAAATGGACCCTCAACTCTATGGTCAACTTATTTTTGACAAAGCAGGAAAGAATGTCCAATGGCAAAAAGACAGTCTCTTCAACAAATGGTGTTGGGAAAATTGGACAGCCACAGGCAGAAGAATGAAACTGGACCATTTCCTTACACCACACACAAAAATAGACTCCAAATGGTTGAAAGACCTAAATGTGAGACAGGAGTCCATCCAAATCCTAAAGGAGAACACAGGTAGCAACCTCTTCGACCTCAGCCGCAGCAACTTCTTCCTAGAAACATCACCAAAGGCACAGGAAGCCAGGGCAAAAATGAACTATTGGGATTTCATCAAGATAAAAAGCTTTTGCACAGCAGAAGAAACAGTTCACAAAACCAAAAGACAACCGACAGAACGGGAGAAAATATTTGCAAATGACATATCAGATAAAGGGCTATTATCCAAAATCTATAAAGAACTTATCAAACTCAACCCCCAAAGAACAAATAATCCAATCAAGAAATGGGCAGAAGACATGAACAGACATTTTTCCAAAGAAGACATCCAAATGGCCAACAGGCACATGAAAAAGTGCTCAACATCGCTCGGCATCAGGGAAATCCAAATCAAAACCTCAGTGAGATACCACCTCACACCCGTCAGAATGGCTAAAATGAACAAGTCAGGGAACGACAGATGTTGGCGGGGATGTGGAGAAAGGGGAACCCTCCTACACTGTTGGTGGGAATGCAAGCTGGTGCAACCCCTCTGGAAAACAGTATGGAGGTTCCTCAAACAGTTGAAATTAGAGCTACCATTCGATCCAGCAAATGCACTACTGGGTATTTACCCCAAAGATACAAATGTAGGGACCCGAAGGGGTACGTGCACCCCAATGTTTATAGCAGCAATGTCCACAATAGCCAAACTGTGGAAAGAGCCAAGTTGTCCATCGACAGATGAATGGATAAAGAAGAGGTGGTATATATACACAATGGAATATTATGCAGCCATCAAAATGAATGAGATCTTGCCATTTGCAACGACGTGGATGGAACTGGAGGGTGTTATGCTGAGTGAAATAAGTCAATCAGAGAAAGACATGTATCATATGACCTCACTGATATGAGGAATTCTTAATCTCAGGAACAATCTGAGGGTTGCTGGAGTGGTCGGGGGTGGGAGGGATGGGGTGGCTGGGTGACAGACATTGGGGAGGGTATGTGCTACGGTGAGCGCTGTGAATTGTGTAAGACTGTTGAATCACAGATCTGTACTTCTGAAACAAATAATGCAACATATTTTAAGAAAAAAAAAAAAGAAGAAGATTGCAGGAGAGGAAGAATGAAGGGGAGTAAGTCAGAGGGGGAGACGCACCAGGAGAGATGATGGACTGTGAAAAACAGAGGTTTCTAGAGGGGAGGAGGGTAGGGGGATGGGTTAGCCTGGTAATGGGTATTAAAGAGGGCACATTCTACATGGAGCACTGGGTGTTATGAACAAACAATGAATCATGGAACACTACACCAAAACAAATTATGTAATATATGGTGATTAACATAACAATAAAAAAATTAAAAAAAAAGAAAGGGCAGGGATTTAACCATGGAAAATGATATGAATCTAAATTGTAGAATTAGAAAGCAAGAGTGGGGGTTCATCATGGGGAGAAGAAAGAAGCCTAATAATTAGAACTATGATATAGGATTAGAGGGTTCACAGTGACCTGCTTTATTGCTGAGTTCCCTGGCCTAGGGTTTCTGAGGATTGACCCCAGTGGCCCCAAAGGGTGGGGGGGTGGCCCTTCCTTCCTTCCTTCCTTCCTTCCTTCCTTCCTTCCTTCCTTCCTTCCTTCCTTCCTTCCTTCCTTTTCTGTCTCTCTTTCTTCCTGCCCTCCTTCTTTCCTCCTTCTGCTCTTTTGTTTTTGTCTTCATTCTCCCTGCTGAAAAAGCCAGAAAGGTCAAGCAGAATTAGTTTAGTGACAATGAATATTTGTTCAATATACACTCAATTAAAACCAACAGACAGAGCACACACAGTTGGAGACAATCTCCTGTCATTATCAGCACAGACGGTTTTGAACTAATATCCTAGAAAGGAAAGAGTGGCCTGACACTTTCTATGAGTCAAATGCAGTGATTCTGATTGAAGAGGTCAGTGTTAAGTTGGAGACATAATCCATATAATAAAAAAACAAATCTTAAATCTTAATTCCTAACATGTGTTCCGAGAAGACTTTAGTCTTGAAGTACTTTTTTAAAAATCATACAACACATTCTTACTCATTTTGAAGAAAAGTAGGAAGTGGAAAGAGGTGCATTTCTTGGCTTCCAGCCTAGGACTCAGACAGCAGGATTTGGGAGTGGAAGAGCAGGGAACTCCAGACTTGGACTTTTGAACCATCTGGAGCCCAGTAGCAGATTAAGCCCAGTAGCAGGCTGGTCCTAGCCATGTACCAGGTTGCTTTCATAGGCGTACAGCCACATTTGAATTAATGCACATTAATTTTTCTACACCTGACTATATATATTGTATTAGGGAGTCAAGGAATGTGGTATAGGATTAAGTGGAAATTTTTGCAAGAAAAAAATAAGAGGAAGACTATGAGGCCAAGCTGTGCTGAAGAAGAGTGGTATTGAATGAATCGCATGAGAACTTGGTGTTATGAGTGTGTGATGAGCATAGTTAGGACAGTAAATAGTTGTACTCATATGGAGACGTGGTGCTGATGGGCATATGACAACATGAGTAAATAATGTGGTTACTGTGGATGTTTATACGAATTTTTTATGCTAAAGTAGTGACCAGATTGTGTATTTTGTGTAGATATCTAACACTGTTTTGAGTCTTTGTTTCTTTCAAGTGTGACCTACAATTCTAGGATTTAAATGTGCTGGAAAAAAAAGGTAATAAGCACTGCAACAATGCTGTTAACGCTTTTTGTTTTTTCCTTAAATTTGTAAGAATTGAGGGGAAAAATTGAATTCTTTTTGCATGGCTACTATGTGCCAGGCTGTGCCAGATAGTTTGCCTATGTTGTTTCATTAAATCCTCAAAATCCTTAAGGTGGGGATTAATATTCCCATTTTGTAAATAAGGAAACCAACGTTTCAAGGGATTGAATAGTATTTTTCACGATCATAAATCAAGTGAAGAAAGATTTAAATCCAGATACCTGGCTTTAAATTCTAGACCTTTCCTTGTTATTATACATGTTTGCTTTATCTTGTCACCCCTTTAGATGGAAACAATAGACACAACATTGTCTGGTTGAAATGTATGTATATTCTATTTGTTTCTATAACTCTTAGTTTACAAGACTCAGAATCTCAAGATATCCTGAAACAGACATAGGCCTGGACTGTTACTGTTTTCACTACTATGTGACTTTAAACAAATACTCTTAACCCCTCAGTGACTTAGTTTCCTAATCTGTAACATTAGAGGATTTGGACCATTTGCTTTCAGTAACACTTTCAAGCACTAATCTCTGTGTCTACATAAAGCTTAAGAAGTTCTACTTTAAATTCTGTTTGGGTATCCGAGGGAAAACAAAAAGAAAAAAAAAAAAGAGAGTAAATGGAGAATTGAGTACTACCAGTGAATATCTTTAGGGAGCAGGGTCCATGGCCTGATTTGGTTCAAACTAGCCAAGTCTAGTTGGAGTACCATGTGCTTCATGGTGGGTGAGCAGGAATGGGGCAAGTTTCTTTAGAAATAATTACGGCTGGGGCAGTGTTGGACTTGGTAAAGCAGAAAAAGTGTGGGGTTTGGAGTAACAGATACCTGAATTGAATCCTGATTTGGTCAGTTACTAGTTACATAACTTGAGCATCATTCTGAACCTCAGTCTTCCTCTGTGTAACTTGGAAGTAATTGTGATGCTCTTGGAAGAATGGAGTGAGATATTGGGAACTAATCACCTAGCGCATGACATAGAACATGGTTCTATGGTTGGTACTCAAGTGCTAGCTTCCTTCTCTTCTCTCATACATGGTGAATGGCACAAACTTACAGAACAAAAAGCTGAACCATGTCAGTACAGAGTTCCCCTTATGACATTTCTGGGTCATCAAACATTTACAGGAAGATCAGAATTGCAGAAGAGTCTAGACTGACTCCATTCCAACTTCATGTTCCAGAAGAATCCCTTTCCCTGGTCTTTCTATTTGGTAACAGTCCCTCAGTAATCCCTTTTGCATTTTTGAGGAAAGTTTGATGTGTGCAGATGTGGAGGCCTGGCCACACACCATGGATGTTTGATTTTCCTTGTCCCTCCTTCTCCCACCATCTCTCATGAGGAAGCCTTAATCCGAGCTGTTGCCAGGTGATGAGATCTCTACATTCCTTCCAGCAGCTGCTATTTATGTATGGTGTCTGCTGGTGTTTTAACACCTGGTTCAATATTTACCTGTGAGGGCTTCACTTTACTCTCTGACCTTATTCACAGAATGGAGTTGTCCAGAAAATGACACCTTGGGGATTGTTATTAAGTATGCCCAAAGCTGACCACTCAGTATCCTCCCATCTTCCTGGAAAGATTCTTCCAGGTAGCAGGTACTGACATGAAATCAGGTATTTGGACTCTTGAAGCTGTGAGCACTAGGAACATCTAGGAACATGATGAATTAATTAAAAGAAGTACATCCCAAGTTTGTGGGTAACTAAAAGTTAGAACAAAGGGAATGAAGTGTTTAATTTGTCTTCACTTTACTCTCTTATGAGTGAAGAGAGGAAATAAAATAAAACTTGTGATTCTTAAACTCTTCCTCAGCTGCAAAGCTTACTTGCAAAGTCATATTGGTATAGCACCTAACAATAAATAGTTATCAGATCCAGTATTTCATTCCATCAACCCCATGTGCTAGCACAAGGCTGGTGTTATTTGAAGATGGAAAATGGAGGCCTAGAGCAGTTAGATAGCTTGTCAAGGCATTTCTAAAACTCTGTTGAAGGAAATGGAGAATAAGCAAAATAAAACGGATGTATAAAGAAGTACACATGACCACTTAACAACCAGATGTTATGATGGGACTGTTATCATGAACCCATTTTACAGATGGCTAACAGTCATGTCTTGATTTGCCCAATTATATCAAATACTTTGTGGAGTGATGTACAGGATGCATTCATACACTGTTAAATAGAAAATATTATGGTAAGAACTGTGTCCCTCAGTTGGGAGCGTGGACATGGGTTCAGATAAGCCTGTCTTTGAAACTTTGTTCTACTATGGGCCAGCAACTTAACCCTTCTGGCTTTTATACTAGTTGCTAAACATTATGTACCTCAGTTTCCTGATTTTTAAAATGGGAATGAATAATGTCTAGTTAGCACCACTGTAAGAATTAAAGTCAAAAGCATCCCTAGTGTTGCTGGAGTGGGGGTGGGGTGGCTGGGTGATAGACATTGGGGAGGGTATGTGCTGTGGTGAGTGCTGTGAATTGTGCAAGACTGTTGAATCACAGATCTGTACCTCTGAAACAAATAATGCAATATATGTTAAGAAAAAAAAAAGAAGATAGCAGGAGGGGAAGAATGAAGGGGGGATATCGGAGGGGGAGACGAACCATGAGAGACTATGGACTCTGAAAAACAAACTGAGGGTTCTAGAGGGGAGGGAGGTGGGGAGATAGGTTAGCCTGGTGATGGGTATTAAAGAGGGCACGTATTGCATGGAGCACTGGGTGTTATGCACAAACAATGAATCATGGGACACTACATCAAAAACTAATGATGTAATGTATGGTGATTAACATGACAATAAAAATTTTAAAGAAAAAAAAAAGCATCCCTAGTATACAGTAGAGACTCAGCACTGGTTCACACATTGGAGAGTTTGTTGTCAGTGTTTGCAATTCCAGGAAGGTGCTCACACAACTGTGGTTTGTCTCAGTTCTTGGCTAGGCCTCTGGGAATTGAGGAGAGAGAATAACTGGCTTGAAGCAAACTACCCCTGCATGCACATAGTCCTGGCTTGCTTGCCAGGTCTACGTCCTATGTAATTACAATGACATCTCAATATGTTCTTGTGTCTCAAGGAGTCTTGCTTGTATCACATTTGCATTTGAAAGTTACAGCTCCGGAACCATAAATGATGAACAGTGTCCAGGTAACTTGATGCAATGTGGAGCAAAGAGCTCGCCTTCAAAATGCTGCCGGGAAGATTCACTTTTTATAGCACTTTTTATAGGAATTCCCATGGAGGAGAATTCTCAGGAGAAGAATTTGGCCTCTTGGTTTGAAGCACATCTGGTTCTTTGAGTTGTCAAAGAGCAAGTAGTCCATAACAATTGAGAGAATGAGGTAAATGTGAAATTGGAGCTGGACAAAGTCAGGAGAAATTCAAATTGCAGACAGCTTTGTTTATCTTTCAAAACATCCTGCCAGTTCATAAATTAGATGATTTTTCAAATTAATCAAAAATGCAAAACCAGTGGAATCCCAATGGAGATATGTTGATCTAATTAATTCAGAGGCTACTTACTCATTTGTGGATTTTGTAGGACTCTTGCTTTCCCCACTCACACCCAGTTGTCTACCGTTTTGCCAGTTCTCTGCCTAACCATGTCTCCTGTAATGTCTGAGTAGAGAAGGCAAAAGGAATCCAGTAAGTTAACTATGAGTGGAATCTAATATCTTCGTCTCAGCGTTAGATTGGCACTTAAGAAATGTTTACTAGATGAAGGAAGTCTGCTACCTATTAAGCAGTTCTGAGTTAATTGAGTTCTGGAGCAGCCGTGGATTTTGTTGATCCATTTTATTCTCACTCTCTATGTAGGTAGTTGATTGAGACATCAGAAGTCATACTTAGAGGTTTTCTTTTGGGCTCCAGCAGTTCTTCATATTTCCATATGGGTTAGAGAAAATATTCAGATTTGGAATTTTATGAAAATTCAGTTGTAATCAAACCAGTAAAGATATCCAATTATCCTAGTCAGAAGAAATTTTTGTCTTCTGTAAACTCTTAAGTAACAGTATTTGTGTGTCCCCCTTTGGCAGTTGTCACATGCCTTGCATTGTACTGCTATGCAGTCACCTTGAGGGCATCTTTCTACCCACCTTCATAATCTCCAGAGCAATCCAATAAAACTATAATGCCAGCCCAATTTGTAATTTATAGTTTTCTAGTAGCCACATTAATTAAAATAAAACCAGAAAACCAGATCAAATTAATTTTGATAACATACTTACTTAAGCCAGTACTCCCAAGTTATTATTTTTTATATGTAAGTGATATGAGAAATTATTAAAGATATTTTACATTTTAAAGAATATGAAGTCTTCAACATCTTGTATGTATTTTACACTGGTGGCACATTTCTTTCAGACAAGCCAGATTTCAGGTGCTCAATAGCCACATGTAGCTAGTGGTAGCACATTGGACAGCCTGGCTTTAGAACACTTCACTGTGGGAGGTTATATAGTGCTCTGCTATCAGACTGCAGATCATGTGGGTTCAAATCCCAGCTCTGCTGATCTCTACATCTCAACTTCTTCATCTGTGAGAGTAATATTAATAATGAGAGCAACACCTAGCGCATGGTAGGTATTCAAAAGGCATTTATTTGTTAAATGAATCAAAATATTTTTCATAGGGGATTGTTTGAGGGTTGAATGAAATAATGCACATAAAGCCCTTAGCACAGTGTATGGCACATGGAATCTCTTCAATAAGAATTCACTCTTACTGTTATATTATATATAGGTAGTGTCTAGATGTTAGAACATATTCGGTAGACATTTTCTTCTTATTTCTGCTAGCCAAACTTTTATCCATCCTTTATATGCATCTCATAGTGGATCTTCTCTGTGAAGCCTTCATCCATCCCAGCCAAGTCCATATGAATCTGTTCTTCCTCTGTTCTTTTGGAGAACTTGATTCATCTTTTATAAAATTTCTTATCACATTATAATTTAAATATTTTTGCATTTTAATTTTCCTGTAGATTATAAGCCCCCACATGCAGGGGCATTGTCTATTTATATAGGTATCACTAATTATGCACCACATATTAACTGGACATGGTAAGTGCTCAGTATACCTTTAATGTATAAGGAATGAACAAATTCATTTCTCTGTAGCAGGAGAGGTTGAGATCTCTCCCAGAAGAAAGCTTGTTGGATTGTTTTTCTGATCTGAACTGTTCTTAGAAGTAAAAAATATGGTGTCAGCTTTGAGTTTCCTCTTAAACATTTATTGAGCTGATGGAGATTTCCTGAGATATTAAAACTCATAATTGGTTTTAATAGGACAAATATGGGCCCTGAGGAGAAGATAAAGTATCTATGATTGCCAGGAGATGGAAATTTTATAAAAAGCCACTGAAACTAATATAACCGACACATCTAAACTGAAGATAATAAGTCCCTTTTTCACTGTGGGTCACAGCTGTGTAGGGCACCAGCTAATTCATGGAGGGTGTATAGTTACCCAGGATTTAAACTTAGATAAACTTCAAATCTGCAGCTGCCAGTCACAGAACATTCTTAGTATTGGTCAGCACAGAGCTGTCACATGAGGTTTCCTTTTGCTCCTAGGGTTTGGTCCTTAGAGGCACATCTGCTTGGCCCCAAGAAGCTTCTCTCTGGGGCTAATGTTCATTCCTTACCTTCCATAAGATAAAGCAGAGGTGGGGTTGAAGTCAGAATCACTACCATTAGGCCAATTAGTTTTAAGTATGGTAAGATTGTGTAGAAGATTTAAATTTTGTTTTTTATTGCTGTTCATTATGTCTGTCCTTCACTTTCATTCACATCTTCTTAGTTTTCTGGTACAGTTTAAGCAAAGGTAAAGAGTTAATTCAATGAACAAGTGTTTATTTATTCCACTGAAGTTGGTATCACTGTGTCAGGCACTGGGGCACAGACATAAATAAGTGGCCTGCATTCTCCTGTGTGGCAGGAAAGATGGACAAATACAATTGCAAAAGTGTTATAAAGGCAGTGGTAGAAGTTCGTACAGATTGCTATGGGAGAATAGAGTAAGGACAACTAACACTTACGGTTAGTTCGCCAAGAAAAAAAAGAGCAACATGATTTTTTTCTATTGTCACCCAGAATCGCTGTCTCTCCCCACTCCATGTTCTTTCTCTAAGGGAGTTCTTTCAGTTTTCTGAATATGCTGTGCTGTGTCCTACCTGCTGGACTTGACTTTATTATTATTTTATCTGTATGCTCTGTTTCTCTTCTCCACACTCAACCCAAAATGTTGCTTAATAAACCAGTTTAACCTTCATTTCTTGTACGTTATACAACATTAAACACCTTTTCTGTAGGATTGCATGGCATTCTGAAATTTTCCTTTAATAACATCCTCACATGCTCTGTGAATTGTGTAGGACTATTGAATCACAGACCTGGACCTCTGAAACAAATAATACATTATATGTTAAAAAAAGAAGAAGATAGTAGGAAGGGAAAAATGAAGTGGGGGAAATCGGAGGGGGAGACAAACCATGAGAGACTGTGGACTTTGAGAAACAAACTGAGGGTTCTAGAGAGGAGAGGGTGGGGGATGGGTTAGCCTGGTGATGGGTAGTAAAGAGGGCATGTACTGAATGGAGCACTGGGTGTTATATGCAAACAATGAATCATGGAACACTACATCAAAAACTAATGATGTAATGTATGGTGACTAACATAACATAATAAAATAAAAAAAATAACATCCTCACACATATAACTGTAAGTTAGTATTGGTCACCTCAGTGCACTATAGCTTATGTAACAGCAGAGCCTGTGTCTGTCTGGCTTACTGCTGTTACCCTAGTATCTGATCATTGCTTGACACATATTGGGCACTCAGAAACTACTAGACCAAGTGAAAAAACCAAGGGAAATAGAGATTCGATTAGATAAAAATTAAAACAAAACAAAACAAAAAACCTTTGTGCTATTATAAATCATTGCAGAAGATAAATGATTTCAAAATGGTTGAATAAAGCACTTTCCACTTTTTTCCTCTACTCATAAATTACACCCAAAGTAAGGAGAACTAAAGGCAAAACACAAACATCATCTTCAATGGGACTCTATCTATGGCACAGAGGAAAATTAGAGGTAAATGCCTACAGACTGTGGCACCAATGGGAAACCCTTTGATTTACCCCACAAACTTTTCAGTAAGGTCCTGGGATTGGAGCCACCAAACACAAGGATAAAATGTGTGGGTATTCGTGGGTATGTGTCTGGGAGGTTTGTTGGAAAGGGGATTTGCTTGAAAGTCTTTTTAAAGAGCAATTAGATCCCTAGATGTTCACTCCCTACCCAGAATAAGCTAGTGATTAGAGTGGAATGAAGCCAGAGAGTCTAGAGAAAATAGCATGAATGGAGAAATGGGGAGCTGGGACCTGGGCTAGCAAATAGATGGACTAATGCAAATCTTCTTGTTGAGCAGCACCCAGTTCTAGAGCTTAGTAGCCAGGCTGATATTTCTCATGAAGAGTTGAAAGGAAACTTCCCTGGGAAACTGGGACTGCCACAGTGAAAAGACTAGCAGAACTTTGGCCATTCCCATTGAGAAGGATGCTGGCCACCAGATCACCTCACACCGACGTATACCAGTTGACAGGCCTTGCTTTCCATCCTCCTCCAGAACTTCCAGTTAGCATTTTTGTGTCCCACTCAGAAAAATGTAGTGTGGCAAGGCATTTGAGGAAGTTTGTAACATGAAACAAGGAGATTAAGATAGTAAATGAATGAATGAATAAATAAAGATAACATAGGTGATGAGAGGAAGGTTTGGAGTAATAGGAAATTTAGGAAGAATAAAATATTAAAAAACAAATGAAAATTACCATTAATCTTTTGAAAAGTCATGAAACAAAAACAGGATGCTGTAAAAAAAAGATGATTTAGCAAACAAAAAAAGACTCTTAAAAATTAAAAATTTTATGTTTTAAACTAACATTTTAAATTAAAATGAACTACCATTCATTTAGTCGACAAACACATATCGAGTGCTGATGATATTCAGGGAACTGGCCTAGGCACTGATGGAATAAAGGTCTTACTTTTTGGTAGCTTATACTCCAATTGGCAGAGATAGATCATAAGCAAATACATATACAAGTAAAACCTAGATACTGTCAGCTGGGTTGATAAATGTTTTGGAGAAGTAAGATAAGGTAAGAAAGAAAGAACTGGGAAGTCCTTACTGCTCAGGTGACATTTGTGCAGAGATCGGAAGTAATTCAGAGGGAGAGCCATGTCAACACATATGAGGGGAGAGCATTTCAGGCAGAAAGAAAAACCAGTGCAAAGGCCCTGAGATGAGACCCTACTTGGATTGCTAATAAGGAGGCTAGTGGAGATGGAGGTGATGGGGCCTTGGGGACCACACAAGTGACATAGGCCAGATTACATAAAGTGAACCTGTCAGACCCAGTGGCTCATACCACAGAAAATGTTTTGTAATGCCCTCTATACTTTCCTGAAACTAAATCCATAGATAATATGACCTACTTATACATATAATTTTTAAAAACTCATATAATTTCCTAAGGGTAAAATATGTGAGAAATTTCTAAAAATACATGTAAACTCTAGTGTATGATTACATCAGAAGACATAATGAAGTCATCAGATGCTTCACCTTTAGTCAGAATCACCACAAACATGTCATAAAAATGTAGATTGATACAAATGTGATATTGTGACTCAACCATCATGAGTGGCATTGTCACTGATGACAGGACTTCCTGAAAAGAACAATTCTTGATAAAGTTCCAAATGAAGTGAGGTATAATGTTGAGCAAGGACACCAGAAAGTCATGTCGGAGGCAAGGAGATTCGTCACTGTGCTGTGTGTCGCAGAACATCTACCAATCCTACCCTGCTCACTAGATGGGGAGAGTGCCACTTGTGGAAACAGTAAAATTCCCCTGGAGAATTTTATAAAAGGCCCCCTTCATTGCATTACCACCTTCACTGAGAAACACTGACTGAAGGCCTTGAAAACTATTTTAAGGGTTTTTGACATTTAATAGTGATATGGAGAGACACTGGAGTGATATGGAAGTGATATGGAAAGACACCGGAAGATTTTTATCAGAGTAATGATATGATCCAACTCATATTTTAAAAGAAGATCTGTGTTGCAAATAGGCTATAATGAGGAAGGGCAGAAGCTAAAGTTTTGTTAGGAGACTCTGCAGTCAGCCAAGGTGGGTCTAGCTCAGAGTGTTGGTAAGAAGTGACTGGATTTTGGATATATATATATTTTATGTAGATGAAACAGGATTTGCTATGAACTGCAAGTGAAAATGGTAAAAAAAAGATGGGTTAAGAATGGCAAATGATAAAAAGAGATAAGTTAAGAATGGCTTCTCTGAGGCAGTGTTCTAACACATTGTGATTCTTTTGTAGTGCTTTCTTGGCATGGAGGCCAATCCACAGTTGTTAGGTTTTACAAAGATATGCCATTATTTGTCAGTAGTCTCCTAAGTTGAAGGTTCTTCATTTTTGCCTTTCACATGTCACCCAGAGCCATCAATGGGGACTGGAGCTATTGCTATATTAGAATGGATGCTCATTTCAAGTTTCTTTAATGAAGGTGCATGCATGGTCCAATACTGTAAATCTCATTAACCTGATCAACATAACCTCATTTCACAACTTGATCATCTTACCACTACACAGATGGTAAACTGGAGAGAGAAGTGAAATGAGTTTTCTAGCCCCCGAGGGAATAGGGTCAAAGCAACACAAAACCTCTGTTTTTCATGGACAATATCCTTCAAGCCTAGAGGCTAATCACTAAAAACAGAAATCAAATTAAGAAATTAAGGTGAGCTATTGTAAAGGTAGTTAGGGTTTACATCTTATAGTACTGACAAACCAACTTGTCCCGGTGGCTGGATACAAGAATCAGGGAGTGAAGCTAAAAATGACCTTCAGTGGGTTATAAACTTCCTTCAAATCATAAGTTTTGTCTGTAAAAATCATGTGAATTTTGCATTCTACTCCACATTATTTCTCTGCTTTCTTAAAATGGAAAAATATTTAAAACTATTTTCTGTTAAGTAAAATTTATATATTATTTTTGTCTCGTGGCTTCCTATATGTGTTACTCGCATGTATGCTGCAAAGTTACCAAAGCACATTTTTATTAGATTGGATCAAAGAGATGGAACAGACAAGCAGAGTAATTGAGGAAAATCCAATGAAGGTATTATTGTTATTATTTTTTGAAGGCATTATTTTAAACCAGAACAGGCAGAGTTAAGGAAAACAAGCCCACTACAGTGGGCTGAATGGTACCCCCAAAATACTGCATCCCAATTCCCAGAACTAAAAATTGCCTTATATCACAGAAGAGTGAATATTACTTTGTAAGGTAACAGATGTGTTTAAGGATGTTGAAATGAGGAACTTATCTGGGATTATTCAGGTGGACCCTAAATGCCTTCACAAGTGTCCTTATAAAAAAGAGATAGTGAGGTGCACTACTGGGTATTTACCCCAAAGATACAAATGTAGGGATCTGAAGGGGTACATGCACCCCAATGTTTATAGCAGCAATGTCCCCAATAGCCAAACTGTGGAAAGAGCTAAGATGTCCATCGGCAGATGAATGGATAAAGAAGAGGTGGTATAGATATATACAATGGAATATTATGCAGCCATCAAAAGGAATGAAATCTTGCCATTTGCAACGACATGGATAGAACTGGAGAGTGTTATGCTGAACGAAATAAGTCAATCAGAGAAAGACATGTATCATATGACCTCACTGATACGAGGAATTCTTAATCTCAGGAAACAAACTGAGGGTTGCTGGAGTTGGGGGGGTGGGAGGGATGGGGTGGCTGGGTGATAGACATTGGGGAGGGTATGTGCTATGGTGAGCGCTGTGAATTGTGCAAGACTGTTGAATCACAGATCTGTACCTCTGAAACAAATAATACATTATATGTTAAAAAAAAGAAGAAGATAGCAGGAGGGGAAGAATGAAGGGGGGAATTGGACAGGGAGGTGAACCATGGGAGACGATGGACTCTGAAAAACAAACTGAGGGTTCTAGAGGAGAGGGGGGTGGGAGGATGGGTTAGCCTGGTGATGGGTATTAAAGAGGGCACGCTCTGCATGGAGCACCGGGTGTTATACGCAAATAATGAATCATGGAACACTACATCAAAAACTAATGATGTAATGTATGGTGATTAACATAACATAATAAAAAAAAAAGAGAGAGAGAGTTAGTGAGGGGGTGGGTAACACAGCCAGGAGAGGAAGAGGGAATGTGAGGATTAAGGCAAAGCTTGGAGTGCTAGGCTTTAAGCCAAGGAATGTAGACAGTCACCTAACGCTTGAAAAGGCAAAGAGTCTATTTTCCCCTAGAGCCTCTGGAGTGTAACCTTACTGATAACCTTGATTTCAGACTCTAGGCTCTGAAACTGTGAGAAATACTTTTCTGTTGTTCTAAGCCATCCAGTGTTGTGGTGATCTTGGGGGGGCTACAAGAATGCAACACAGGCATCTTTGTGCTAGCGATCATGCGAAGCCATTAACGCCACTCCGTCTGGAGTGACTACCAGCCCTTGGAGAGAAGCAGTAGCTCTAGAGGGAGACCCCTGACTAGTGCTGTGGCCTTTGGTGGAGGAGTCTTCCCAACAGGAAGGGAGCCAGAGTTGTGAATATCCTGGCTTCTGCTTCCCTTGAGCTTCTTCTCTTACTTCCATGACTCCCACTGAATCAGGTCGAACCTTGGCAGCAGGGCGGCTTGGCTGATGCCGTTCCTAGAAATCAGCCTCCCTGGAGAGGGAAGAGGGGAACAGAATGGCTAAGGGTGAACAGAGAATATCCAGCCTCATATCTGTACCCTAGGTTGGTGACTTCAGGATGGTGAAAAGATTATTGGCTCAAGCAAGAGTCAGGAGACTTAGATTCTAGTCTTTATGTCATTAGCTATCTGTGCATTTAGTTATCTCTGAGTTTCACTTTTCAATCTATCAGAAAATAATATTTGTTTTAATACTTCAGAAGTTGACTGTTAACCACAAAGACCGAGCAAGAGGAGGGGACTTAGGTGTGCCCCTTGACTGAGCAGGTCAAAATAGGGATGACACCTCACGTGTTTCTGTGCTTGTGATAATTATCTAGGCTTTGTGGAAGAGCCTACTGTTAGACACTGAGAGAAGAGGGAAGTGCTCCCAAGTATGAGGTGAGGGAAAGAAAACTCCCTTGTTGGAGTGGGGACTCTCATCTTCGGAAACACTGTGTGACTTTCTTTCTGTGTCCTGCCTGTGTTGTTTTCTGTGCTTCTTGCCCCATCCTCCTCTCCACTTCACCCCAGGCCTCAGAAAATCAAGTCAAAAGTCTGTTCCTCAGGGATGCCTTTCCTGATTACCCAAAGTAGACCGAATCTTAAAATTCTTTGGGTCACTTGTGCACTTTGTACATTTCTCTGTTATTTCACCGTATTTGTTACCACATTACATGTTTGACTCTGCTTTTTGACAATAAGCCCTTGAGGGCAAGAAAAGTATATCTCTTTCTTTTCAATTCTTAGCACAGTGTCTGGCACCTAGTAGATCTTTACTATTATTTATTAAGGAATGAATGAATTAGCAAAAAACAAAACAAAACAAAACAAAACAAAAAACAACCCTGACATTTTCTAAGGGGATTAGATGTACCCAACTTCCTCAGTTGGGTATTCCTCAGAATCTAGATGCACCCAACTATTTATATTATGTGCCTAGATTCACTCTAGAATTCAAAAAAAGGTCAGTCCGGGCTTATGAATCCAGGCTGACTCCTTGACTGTCCCAGTGTTTTCCACCTACCAAACTGTTCCCATAGCATCTCGGACAAGTATCAATGCGGAATATTTCCCAGTGTATGAAATCATCTTCTTTGTGTAAGTGTCCCAACTATATTGGGAGCCCCTGAGGATGGAAACTATGTCTTGCTATATTCCTAGCACATATCACAATGTCTGTCACAGAATAGATAATCAATGAAAATGTATTAAAACTATGAATGTCAACATAATTGAAGTTAATTTTATTTGACAATTGCCACAGCATATAAAATGGATAGATGGATTTTTACCAGTTTTTGACAGTATGTTTGGAATTGTATGATGTGAATTTAAAGAGATATGTAGCATATGCAAGATTTAATTTTGGTGGAGTCCCAGGAAGCAACTGGAGTGGTTGAAACTGAGAAACAATGAAGAGCCCATAGGATTTTGGACCCTGAGAGACATGGCATATGCATGAGAAAACAGTGTTTTCAAACAGAGCCCCAAAGCAAAAGTCACTAGGGTAGATGCTTTAAATAGTCAGCATTGATTTGTGTCGAGCTGCTTCTGAATTGGACATCTCTGTGTTGCTTGCTCCAGGGTGACTAGCAGTAGGGATTTTTAATTTAACTACAGGTAATGAGTCTCTCCAGCAACAGGAAACAGCCAGCTAATCTTTATGATGGCAAGTGTTTTACAAGAACCTTCTCATACTTTAGTCTATTTGCTCCTCCCAATAGTTCTGTTAGGAAGTTATTTTATCCTTAATTTATATGAGGAAGCCAATGGCCATTAAGTGATGTGTCCAAGCTCACAGGACTAACATATAGTCAGCTAGAATGCCTACCAACATTTCCTAATGACAAAGATAAAGATTATTTCACTAAATTACACTCTCTTCCCCAATAAAAGTTGTTAAAGAATGTCAGTCTTCCAGCGGGTTCAGTGCTCTGATGGCTCAAGGTCTTCCTTCTCCCTCCTATTGATGATGGATACAAACATTAATAAGCAGGAAGCCAGGTAACCCAGGGCTTAAGGTCCTGCATGACTGCCCCAAGGTTTTTGATGTAGCCCTTTGTCTCTTAGCAAGTTTTTAATTTAGTTTTATGATGGGGAGCAAAGACACAGAGATATAGAAAGAACCTTCTGAGATGAAGCTCAGGGAGAAGTTTTCTGAATGTAGCTGGGTCCTTAAAATTTTTTTCTCTGACCACATCTGCATTAGAGAATGAACAGGAATTAGAGTGAACCGGGCCAGGGAGACTCAGATACTTAATGACAGGTGCTAGAAAAAATGACAGGTGCATACTGTCAGGCAATGTGTCTTCTACCCTCAGCTTCTTGCCAGGGTTGGACATTAATCAATTGCTTCCCAGTTCTGAGTCTCTCTGACATGGCAACTTTCATTCAGTCTCATTTGCCACCAGTTCCCTTCCCCTTGCCCTTCCTCCTGCCAAGTATATTTGGAGTGACAATGAGTGATTCCAAATGGTAATTTTTGCTTGATCCATTGGGCAGTGTGGTTGAAAGGAATGAAGTGGTGGGCAATGGTGATCGGCAAGCATGGTCTGAGAAGACTAGGAAGAAATCTAGTTTGTTTGGGTCTCTGCTAGTGAAATACCTGAGAATTTTGTCACCTCCAAGTCTGAGCTAGCCTGGAATTTTGATCTTTTTATCTGGCTTAGCTCCTTTTAGGAACAAAGTGGGATGACTGTTGACATTGTACTTTGGGTATGATGCTAACAATTCATAGAAGAAGTGGTCTAACTTTGAGAGGAGCAAGGAAGTGCCATGCAGTGTAATAAGAATGGCTTGTGGACCCTGTACTTTGACATCATTAGCTTGTGTCTGCCAGCTTGGTCTTAAAAGGCAGAGACCCAAATTCAAATCTCTATAATCTCATTTTATAGCTTCATGACTTTGGAGAAATTATTTCTTTGAGTCTCAATTTCTTCATGAGTAAAATAGTAGCACTTGCCATGTAGCATTGTAAGGATTAAATGCTTTATAATGTAACAATGCTTAGCATCTACAAGTGCTCATTAATACTGGCTTTTAAAATACTACAGTCTTAACATTGGCTGCACCTTAGAATTATATGGGGTGCTTTTAAAAATCTCAATGCCCAGGCCACACCCCAAGTCAATCAAATGTGAATCTCTGGTGTTGGGTATCAGCAATTTTTAAAGTCTCCCTTGGTGATTCTAATGTGTGACCAAGGATGAGAACTACTGTTAAAATGTATTTTAGCCTATAAAATTTCATCTTGTGCAGACTCCATCTGGGTAAAAATGAATAATGGAATGAAATTAAATGCTATTTAAGTTCAGTCACATGCCAGGTGCCTTTGATAATATTCCCATTTTATAAGTGAGCAAACTGAGGGGTTCTAGGGTATGGAGCTGGGATTCTGATGCAGGGACTCTAAATTTCAGTAAGTGCAGTTTCTTTTACACTTGGGCCACATACTTTCTAAGGTAGTCTTGTGGCCTGGTGCTTGAATTTAGTTCAGAATCTGCTTTTCTTGTTAAATTCTGGAATAAGCCCTGTAAGAAGCAGCCAGGTAAGCGTTATGAAGTATTAAATTGCTCTTTCCCCATTATCACACAGCTAAAGGAGTTTGCAGCTGATAGCAGGTCATTACCTGATTGAGCAGAGGCCGGGGAACCAGATGTGCATACAGATTCTGTTCTTACTACCTAGGTGGTGTTAGGCAAGTCACATATTCTCTCTAAGCCTTCCATGCCTCATCTGTAAAATGGCAATAGACTATGTCCAAACAAAAACCTGCACATGGATGTTTATTAGTAGCTTTATTCATAACTGCCAAAACTTGGAAGCAACTAAGATGTCCTTCAGCAGGTGAATGGATAAACTGTAATACATTTAGACAATTAAATATTCTTCACTGAAAAAAAAATGAACTATCATACCATGAAAAGACATGGAGAAAACTTAAATGCATATTACCAAGTAAAATAACTAATGTGAAAAGGCTACATACTATATGATTCCAATGATATGACATTTTAGAAAAAGCAAAACTGTGAAGACAGTAAAAAGATCAGTAGTTACCAGGGGTTGGGAAGAGGAAGGAATGAATCTGCAGAGCACAGAGGATTTTTAGGGCAGTGAAACTACTCTGTGTGATATTATAATGGTACATGTCATTGTATATTTGTCCAAACCCATAGAATGTACAATACCAAGAGTGAACCTTAATGTAAACTGTGGACTTTGGATGATTATGGTGTGTCAATGTAGGTTCATCAACTGTAACAAATGTACTACTTTGGTCGGGGTTGTTGATACTAGGGAAGCAATGTGTGTATGGAAGCAGAGAGTATGTGGGAAATCTCTGTGTCTTCTGCGCAATATTGCTATAAACCTGAAACTACTCCAAGAAAATAAAGTCTATTAGAGAAAAAGGGCAATAGATTTTAAAATTCTGAATATTTCTTCCTTATTTTTTGAAGGTAAAATTAGGGAAATGTGTTGAAATCTCATGCCGGACTCCGTATACCCCTTATGCTCTTTCCCAAACAAATTCACGGCAAGCCAGACATAAACCAAGGAGTAGTCTTCTCTGATCATCATGACTAGGTTAGGTCTCCAAGGCCACAGAATAAAAAGTGTATTGGAGAGAAATAACAGTAGTGGCTAGTGTTGGGGACCTGCAAATTCTCCACCATGAGCTTCCCAACCAGTGACCTAGAAGAGTGACAGGTATAGAAAGACATTGACTTTCTCTGTTCCTGAGGCAGCCAAGAAGGGTCTAAGATGGCCAGAGCCATAGGCTGTCCCCTCTCGCCCACAGAGCCTAGTCCATATCCCGTTGTGGGATATGATCACACTCTTTGTGGAGTAGGATGAGAAGAAGACATGATAAGCACTGCTTTTGTCTATCTTGTTTCCTCACTCACCTCCACTGAAGTCTGTCCTGGTAGTTAGGCACCAAGGAGGCTTGGGGAAGAATATTCACCATAGCACTCTGTTGTCAGTTCTAGCCACAGGATCCTGGTAAACTGAGATGACTTAGCAGTGACCTTGGGAGCCACAGAAGATCCACTGAGGGCTGAGATGATACTAATCCAAGGAGCCCTTCTGCTGGGTAGTATTGGCGCTGCCCAGGTATCTTAATCCAGGCCCAGATCTGCAAAGAATGCTATGGAAGATAGTGGCTTTTAAAGTCACAGTGGAGGTTTTGTGCTTAAAACCTTTTATTAGTATATAAGGAAGGACAAAGAACTGGCGCCTGGAGTCTGCCCTTCTAAAGGAAAAACGGCACATTTTTAATAGGTTTAGCCACATTGAAAAAGAATTCGGAGACATTAAATCAACTGTACTAGATGTTAGACTGAGAACCAAGTTTCAGTTCTAGCAAACATAGAGACCATGAATAAAGAGCTTAAAAGCTAAACCTCTTTACTTTGTCTTAAAATAAATTCTTATAAGAAAGCATGGAAAGAAGAGAAATCTAAATGTTTACAACAAGTTTGGCTGGTGACTGACACTGCAGGTAAGACTCAGCCCTCAGAAGACTCAATAAAGTGAAATAAACATCAAGTATTTGCAAACAAAATATCCCTTAAACCCATCAGAGAAAGGGAGAAGTGATTTGGACAGCACTAGCAGAGGTTTTGGAAGAAATTTCTAATGTTCAGAGAAGCATAAATGTGCTTTCATAAGAACTTCAAAAATGGAAAGGAAGAGCAGGGATACTTATTAAAGGGGGCAGGGGGGAGTTTCAGAAAACCCTAACTGCCTATGGAGCAAGTTCCTAATAGAGAAAGTCAGGTCAAGCCTCTAGGTGAACCTCGCTGAAGATGAGTGTCTGGGCTGCTATTTTGGCAGAATACAACATGAATCATGGGAACTTGGAATCAGATATAATCAAGGCATCTAATGAAGATCTCTTACAGGATAAATTTAGGGAGTTTTGAATGTGGTGGAGTTACATAGTTATTTATAACATTTTGGAAAAAAGGTAACCAAATGCACAAGAAATTAACTGGAGTAGCTGAAATAATCTATCTACTTAAATATCATATGAAAAGTTTCCAAGCCAAGAAATGTTGGCTTCAGTAGAAAGCACCCAGTTAGAAAGGGAGAGGTAAAAGCTCCAGAAAGAACACCCAAATACTACTGCATTAAGAAAAACAAATGTGTATCTCATACTCAATTTACTGAGAATTTACCCTGAAAAGAGAAGGAGAATTTTTCCAAAAGAGAGGAAACATCATTAAGTGCTTGTGAAGACTGCACACTTATAAAATTCCACTAGAAATTACTTCAGGAAAATTCGGAAGCATCAGTATTATTAAATTAAATTATTCAGTATTATTAAATCATTCTGATTTCTCAGGAGGCAAAGGTCATGATACTAGGATGACAGCTGTCAGCTGAGAAACTTTGAGAACATACCCTGCCCCCAAAATACATACATCACTCAAAAATTGGTTGAAGGAGGCTGTAAAGGCACTGAAAAGTATCGTTCCATTCTTGATATTCCAAATGGCACATTTGGCAGAGGCCTGAGAGGAACACTAGGAATTTTCTGGATGACCAGATCTCCAAGGCAGGGGAGCATCAGGCTGACAAGGTGTGGCCTGAAGGGGCCGGTGCCCATTGTGGATCACCTGCCTCCAGTTTGACTGGCTCCCTCCTGAGGTAGCAAATCTTCTGCAAGGGCAAGGCAGAGCTTGTCTTGGTGCTACTCCTCATGCAGGCAGAAGCTCAACAGCTTCGTTTGATTCAACCCTCCCATGTCATAGGGGAGCAATTGGCACAGGCTCTGGTTCTCCATACTGTTCTCTAGTCAGAGGTCAGGTGTAGAAAAGGGTTCCAGGAGGAAGGCCATAGGAAGAGAATACCCTGTCCTTCCCCTCTTGTGGAAAGTAAGGACAAATCTCCCTAAGAGTCCGCTCTACAAGAGGTTATCCCTCACGCAGCACTATTCTCCACTGGTGATATGGACTCTCAGAACATCAACCACCAGATTTGCCTGATGTCCACACAACCTGGAAACACAAGAAGATCACATCCAAGTTGATCTGCTTCCCCTGAGTCTACTTTGAAGATCTAGAATAACAGTGGGATGTTTTTGTCTCCCTACCAAATATTCTTTCGTCTCTTTTAGTATTATTCTGTTAAGGAACTATACGGTGGCTCAATTTGAAATATGATAGGTTGTAATTGTTAGTATAATATACTAGAGCTTTAGAATATAATATGAGGGGCACCTGGGTGGCTCAGTTGGTTAGGTGTCTTCCTTCAGCTCAGGTCATGATCCCAGGGTCCTGAGATGGAGCCATGCGTCGGGCTCCCTGCTCAGCGGGGAGTCTGTTTCTCCCTTTCCCTCTGCCGCTCCCCCTGCTTGTGCTCTCTCTCTCTTTCTCTATCTCTCTGTCAAATAAATAAATAAAATCTTAAAAAATAGAATATAATATGAATCTTATAGGTTAATTGATTTCATTTTATTCAATTCACATATAGTACAATTAGAGTATTTTTGTTGTCATTAACTAAAATGAGCCAGATACATATACACAGAATATGTATTCTTGTTTAGCATGTCCCCCATAAGATCAAGTATAGTAAGAGCTTTACATGAAAAGTTTCACCAGTAGAAACATTTCTAATTCAAGGTTTATTTCTATATAACAAGGGCTCATTACCCTGTGGCTATAAGATTTACCATTGTAAATTTGGTTTATCAAAAAGTCAAAAAAGTTTTTTTTTTTAAAGATTTTATTTATTTATTTGACAGATAGAGACACAGCGAGAGAGAGAACACAAGCAGGAGTGGGAGAGGGAGAAGCAGGCTTCCCGCTGAGCAGGGAGCCCAATGCGGGGCTTGAACCCAGGACCCTGAGATCATGACCTGAAGGCAGACGCTTAATGACTGAGCCACCCATGTGCCCCCAAAGAAGTTTTTAATAAAAGGCATAGACCGACATTTCTTAACTTACTTTTGTTTCTCACTGGTTATGTGCATAATTAATTATCTGGCATTACTAAGTTATTGTAGAAATCAGTAGATAGAAGGTCCGTTGTAGAATTCCACACTGTTGTCTGTTTTTATAATGATCTAGCCCCATTTTGTAGTTACTAGTAAACATGCAGCCCAGAGAAGTGTTAGCTTTCTTAGCAAGGTAGGAGGTTCATGTCAGGGGTGGAAACATATCCCAGAATTCCTGAATCCTGATACTGTTCTTTTTCAGGTAAGTGATCGTCTCTATTCTCCATCTATTGAGGTGCCTGCTAGTCATGAACTATGTCCTGTACTTAATATCATTATTAGCAACTAGAAAAATAACTCATAGTGGACATATACATTTCTATAATTGGAAGATTCAGCATCAGTTACTGTGTTGAAGGCTCTTGTAGAGTACCAGCCTGTTAGATCACCTAAATAATTCTATTATACTTACAGATTATTGT
This sequence comes from Callorhinus ursinus, assembly GCF_003265705.2. Taxonomy (NCBI): domain Eukaryota; kingdom Metazoa; phylum Chordata; class Mammalia; order Carnivora; family Otariidae; genus Callorhinus; species Callorhinus ursinus. Next base: position 3,988,335 of record NW_027397138.1, read on the forward strand.
AGTCACTGTATCATTTGGTTTATATGGGGGTTATATAGTTAATATGTGGTATGGACTGGGAAGGAAATATTTAAGTCAATGCTTATTTGTACCCAGGCTTAAAATGTTGAGTGATAATTGAGACTTGAATTGGAAGGCTTATAGAATATTTAATTTTAGGATTTGGGAACTTATAATAAAGTCATTTTGTTTTTTCAGCTAAATGTGTCTGCAAAGTCAGTGATTGTTATTGAGAGCTGCAATTTCTGATAATCTCCATGGTTTGGCAGAGAATTCATTCCAGAGTGCATACCCATGCATACCTTCAGAAGAAAATAGCCTGGCATGGATTTCTGTATGTGTGATGTGTGACCAGGGACCTGAATTACTTTAGTGAGTGTATGGAAGCTGAATGACTATTATATTTCCTATTTTACGCAGTCACTGTTCATCAAATACATTGCAGTGCTTCAAAAAGGACAGGGGCTTTGTGCTGAAGTGCAGTGGGGGCTCTACATGGAAAAGTCTTATGAAGGAACCCAAAGAGGTCAGTAACAGGAGTAGGAATTGATAGAATGGGATTCAATTTTGGCAAATGCAGCTTGATACATATGGGGCAAAATAATGTGTGATACAGATATTAAATGGATTAGAAAAACCTAGAAAGTACTGATGGTAAAAAAAAGACCTGGAGTCTTGCTAGTGGATGATAAATTAGATCTGGATTCATAAGGGGCAAGAAAAATAAGCTTACGCTATTGTTGGCAATGGGGAATAAGTCAAGTATCACATTATTTGAGATCTAAATCTTGTATCTTTTTTTTAAACTATTATTCTTATTCTACTCTTCCCTTTTCCTTAATTTACGAAGCCCACCTACCCTGGATTTTTCTGTAGTGTTGGAAGTATTGCTTGGTTTTTGGGGGAAAGGCCTGCAGAGCGTGGGGTTTTATTTCTGAGACATCTCATTCCACAGCTACATGTAGCCTTTAATGAAGTAAAAATGACTTCATAGTTAACAAAAATGAAATAAAGCGGATCCATCTTTTCTGAAGTAAGTCACTTCCATTTCCCTACTAATTAGATGTGAAGAAATAATCTTCTCCTGAGTGAGAAAAAACCAGCTTCTGTAGAAGGCCCGACATGAGCCCACCAACATTGCATATACATCTGAGTGCCAGTTGGCAGTAGAAGAGATTTAGGATTTTGTGTTTGTGGCCAAGACCAAAGGCTGTGTAAATGGTTGATCTAGTGCTCTCGCGTGTCTTAAGGAATTAATGATTGGATTTAGAAAGTTGAGAGCACAAATTCTGATTTGACTAAAAAGAGCCAGGTAATTCATTTATCAGCTGTACCCTGACATCTGCAGATTGTTTTTGATAATGGATAGCTTATAAACAATTATTTATTGGGCCATTTCTAGTATATACATGTGCAATAATAAATGTAGAAATTGTTCTCTAAAGTCTAAAGGATTGCTATATTTAAGCGTAAGAATTCTGAACAAAGTTTCCATAGGAGGGTAAAAGATAATGAAGCAATTATATACTGAATCTCTCTAAGGATTTCGATTTATTGAAGAAAGGTGACCGCCAAGATTGAGTTTTAGATAATTTAAAAACAATAGAGCCCCCTAAAATATGTTGGTAGGAGAATCACCATTGCAGTAAAATAACTTTTCTTCCCCTTCACCTGCTGTATTTTATGGCGTGCTTGCACTGCATTCATTTATCGCTCCATTTGTTGAGTGTCTTTCACATAAATGATGTTGATGTTGTACTAGACACTATGGTGAATATAGAAAAAGAGAAAACCTGGGGTTTTTTTACTGGAAGAAAAAAAGTGGTAAAATGATGTGCTGACCAGTGGAATTTGCTAGTGTTTATTAAACACTCTGACCGTAGCAAGTTATTTAACCTCTCCAAGATTCAGTTTCTTCATCTGTAAATGGAATAGCAGTGTCCGCAAAAAAAGATTTTTTTCTTGCAATTAATTTTGTGATGTGTCTATATGCTCATACAGTGCCTTATACCTAGTAAGCACTCCATTAATTTAAATTCTCTTCTCTCTTTTAAGTGATACTATGTGACAATACATGGTGATTGCTAAAAGTGCTCGGAAGGGAAAGGTTTGAGTGTAATGAAATAGAGAGAAATGGCTTTGCTAAAGATACGGGCTTTTAAGAAGAGAAAGATGAGCTTAGTATTATACATTTTTGGAAAGATCTTTAAAACAAAAGAGATCCCTAATAACTAGACCTGACACTTTCTTCCTTCGATAAACCAGTGAAGCTCTGTAGCGGAAAAGGGCAGGTATAGAGAGTGTAGGATAGTGACTAAAGGTCTATGCTTTAGCATCAGAAAGAACTGCGTTGTTACCTGGCTCCATCAGTTACTTTCTTTGTGATCTCAGGAAAGTTACATAAACTCTGAGCATCAGTTACCTCACCTATTAAGTGGGATAATGATACCTTCCTCAGTGAGAGACTGTGAGAAGTAAAACAATTGATTATCTAGTAGGTGCTCAGAACACAGCCTGGCTGTCACTGTATAAGCCTTAGTTCATGCTAACATCTCTGAACTCAGAATGCACCTTACAATCAATAACGTGTCCCAGTTCTCTCAGCTAGAGTATCCTAGAAAACAGAGCCTTTGGGTGGGGAGGGGGTGAGAGGTGTAGATTGCAGTCCCAAAGAGTGAGAGAGAAAAGAATGTGAGTCAGAAAAGGAGATAAGTAAAAGCAAAAATAGGGGCTCCATTACCATGCTGGCTACAGCTTCACAGAATACCCAGATAGTTCCAGGTCAGAACGGACATGACTGGAAAAGCCATATGACTTTTGATATGTCTCACAGCATTTTGATATGTGTGGGGAAATGGTGAACAATTTCCTTCCTCTGTCCTGTTTTTCATTGGTCAAAGTTTGGTTTAATTCCCCCCATGCCTGGGGTTTGCTATCTAATGTCGCCACTGGGAAAAAGAGCTTGAAGGGATCTGAGTGGATTGGACGTGAGTGCTGGAGCTATGGAGGCCACACCACAGTGAGCATGATGGAGGCCATGCTGAAGCTGGATGTTTCTGTATTGGAAAACTGATTCACTTTCTGGCCTGCCTGTCCCACTAGGTTCAGATGGTCACATCTTTATAACAGGGAACTGCTGGAGATGTCAGTGGATCTGGAAGCAGGACAAGCAGCCTGGGCTTGGGAGGCAGGTGATACTGAGCATATCTGATGAAGAACACAACCGGGTCCAGTGTACATTAATTTACGGGTCTTAGCTTCAGTTAAATACCAGAATATTAGCACCAACTTCTTTGGGTTGTTTTAAGGACTAAATGAGCTTAGCACAGAGTTGGCATATGACAATTTCTTACTCAATTTTTTTTCTCATGCTACTAATATTGTAGTTCTTATTCTTAAAAACTTATGGAGACAAAAAAAGGTTAAGGTAAGTGATAGAAAAAAACAAAAAACAAAGCTTTAAGACTGATTAAAAAAACCCGGACAGGAAAGTAAAGGTGGCCTGCTTGTTCTTGAATTTGCACTGTCTTTATTTCCTACCTTGGGTATAGTCAGTCTTTCAAGCCTGTCTCAGCAAGCTTATTATTATTTTCTTCTTCTTTAAACCAATGCTATATTCATTTTAATTTTAGGGGGAAAGGCAGTTTTCTTCAGTTAGTACATCCCCCACTTAATTATGTGAAAATTATTTGAAAATCATAATTTTCACTCAATCTTTTTCAGCAAGTGTGTATTTGCTCAGTGTACCAAGCTGTATTGATGGCATAAAAAAACAGTGCAAGAGACTTGCAATTTTCATAGCAAATTCCCAAGAATGTCCACATGCAAATTGATTTTAACTTCATGCTACTCAGTTTGGGAGCATGCTTCATTGAAACCCAGCATGAACCTGAAGAACTTTTTTTGGAAGAGAATGGCCCTTGATGAACCATACATTTTTCAGTGTTTAAAAGCTAAACTGGTTTTAATTTTATGTAGTTCCATGGTTGTGTTCTAGTTTGCAAGGTAGTCCTGAGTATCAGAGCTCATTAATGTCTTTCATTCCTTTCTCTTTACAACTGAATTAAATCTCCATAAATTAGATGTTCATACTGTCCAATGATATGATTCCTCTTCTCAACTTGTATAGACCCATAATCACAGTGCATCAAAGAGATCTGTGATCTATAAAGACTATGTTGAGTATAGAAATGCCTGATATTAAAAGCCTTTGTGTATATAATGTTTTTCCAGATTCTTTTCAAGCCATTTTATGGATAATGTGATATTTCTTTAATTTAGGGAGCATACAACATATGCTGATGAGATACTTCTTATGTAGACTGAATATTAAGAACTAGGAATAAGCATTTCCAGGTTTTGCTGTATATACAAGCTCAAGTATATGTCAAATTATTTGCAAAGGACATGTAATTTTTTATGCACATACATTTAAAAATATCATTCCATGGCTGCAAGGCAAAAACTCTGAATCTTGAACTCAATCCATTTGGAAAAGTCAACTCCCAGTATCTGCCTTATCATACATGTGCCAGATAATTTATAATGGTAGCTTTCCCTTTATCATCAGTTGTCAGGTTTTTTTGTGTGTGCATGTGAAATGATATTTAATTCAAGCTTAATGCCAAAATAACACACAGATCCCAATTAGGAGCAGGGCACGATAAAAAATTTATAGAGGAGCCAAAGCAGAATTCAAGTGACTGAAGATGCTGCTGACAGGTGGAGAGAACTTTGCTTCACCTTCCATTTGGGTAAGAGTGCCCTTGACTACATTGCTGACTTACCGTTTCTTTGAAATTATACTGAACTCCTCTTCAAAATATATAAATATTATATCCTGGGTGGGAAGGAATAAGAAGAGGACTGTTAGTCATTGCCCTTTTATTAAAATCTTTCAACAATCCCCGATTTCCTTTAGGGTAAAAGATAAACTCTGTAGCACAATACTAGGAACCAAATTTTGTCCTCCCCAATTCATATATTGAAGCCCTAACCCCCAGTGTGAAGGTATTTGAAGATAGGATCTTTAAGATCTTTAAGATTAAATAAATAAATAAATCTGGGGGGGACGGAGCAAGATGGCGGAGGAGTAGGAGACCTAGATTTCGCCTGGTCTCAGGTATTCAGCTGAATAGGGATCAAACCATTCTGAACACCTACGAACTCAACAGGAGATCGAACAGGAGAGTAGCAACAACTCTCTGAACAGAGAAGCGACCACTTACTGGAAGGTAGGGCGTGCGGAGAAGTGAATCCGAGGCGATATTCGGGAGGA
>NW_027397138.1:4003612-4026619 GCF_003265705.2 Callorhinus ursinus
ACTGCACCAAAAACTAATGATGTAATATATGGTGATTAACATAACAATAAAAAATTAAAAAAAATAAATCTTTAAGATTAAATAAAATTAAATATAGTCATAAGGGTGGGGCCTTAATTTAGTAGGATTGATGAGTAAGAAGAGACACCATATCTCGTTCAAAATAAAACCTACTATGCCAACACTTTGATCTCAGGATTCTAGCTTCCATTTCTGAGAAGAAAAAAAATAGTCTGTTGTTTAAGCCACCTAAGTCTATGGTATTGTGTATGTGAATGGCAGCCTGAGCTGGCTAAAACAAGTTGGGACTATACAGGATCTGGCTACCTCTGTAGTCTTTCTCTTTTTCTGTTTTTTTTTTTTTTTTTTTTTTTTTTTTTTTTTTTTTTTTTTTTTTTTGAGAGAGAGTAGGGGGGAGGGAGAGAGAGAGAGGGAGCGTGGGGGAAGGGGCATAGTGCGAGAGACAAGCGGACTCCCCACCAAGCTGAGTGCAGAGCACGACGTGGGGTTTGATCTCATGACCCTGAGATCATGACCTGAGCCAAAATTAAGAGTCAGCCACTTAACTGAGTCACCCAGGCGCCCCATCTCTGTAGTTTTTCAAACTTATCCTCTCTACTTTGCCCATTCACCCCAAACCCCACTCACTGGTAGCTGGATTCAGCCGTGCCATTCCTTTTCTATTTAGCTCATTCTCACTTATTATGAAAGGCACACCTGAAATGGAATTTGGAATAGAAACTTTCTCTATCATTCCAGGAGGAGTTCTAGTGTCTTACCTCTGTGTTCTTTTAGAACTTGTACATAAATAAGAGCCATTTTCACCCAATTCTATAATTATTGACTCGTACTGACTCTGAAGGCAAAAATTTCCTTCTCTTGTTATTTAAGTTCCTGAACCCTAGGGAAGCATGGTTTAATGGTTAAGGTTTAGGACTTCAGAGTTAGCACCTAGATCTATTGCTTATTATTTGTAAAATGGGGACAATTAAAAAAAATCGTGACTGGAGGGCTCATTAAAACACAAATGGCTGGTCCACACTGGGATTTCAAATTTGGTAGATCTGGGTGAGTTGGGGTACAGGAATTACGTTTCTTTTTTTTTCTTCTTTTTCTTTAATATTTTTTATTTATTTATTTGACAGAGAGACAGCGAGAGAGGGAACACAAGCAGGGGCGAGTGGGAGAGGGAGAAGCAGGCTTCCCGCTGGGCAGGGAGCTCGATGCAGGGCTCGATCTCAGGACCCCAGGATCATGACCTGAGCCGAAGAAGGCAGACGCTTAATGACTGAGCCACCCAGGTGCCCCCAGGAACTGTGTTTCTAATATGTTCCCAGGCTGTGAGAATATGACGGTTTGAGATTCACAACAAAGTGATTCATATACTCTTTAAGCACATATTTATTAAATATCTTTGCATTTGGAGTTGTGAATCGCATTAGGGGTATAGGAGTGAGTAAGTCGAAATTTATTTCCTCAGAGACCTTAAAAATCTGTTGGAAATAGATGTAAAACACTAAACAATAAAACCAACAATAATACTTCAAATGGTGGTCAATGTGAGAGTGATAAGATAGAGCGCTTTTTGAGGAGTCTTTAATTAGATTTTGATGAGGAAAGGCTTGTCTTGAGTAGGCAATACTTAAGACCTGTGGATAGGAAGGAGTCTAGTATATTTGAGAGTGGGGAAAAGAGGTTTGTAGGCAGAGGGGAAAGCAAGTATAAAGTCTCAGAGGCAGGGCAGAGCCTGGATTCTTCAAGAAGCACAAAGAAATCCTATTCAGGATATCCTTCAGGATAGTATGTGCAAAGGAAATAGGAGATAAAGTGAGATAGGCAGGAGCCAGATCACCTACTGTCTGACAGACTATGAAGTGTTTGGATTTTATTCAGAGTACAACATGTTTAAGCAGAAGAGGGGAATCATCTACTTTATGTTTGAAAAGATGATTGGCTGCTATGTAAAGGGTTATAGAGTGTAAGAATAAAAGTTGTCATCAAGCTTTGCAAAAGTTCAGGGAAGAAATGGATATGAAGATCACTGGACAAGATTTGAGAAGGAGTTTGAAAGAGCTTATAGGACTTGGTGATGGATTAGGTGTGGTGATTAGGGGAAGAGGGCGTTCAATAGAAATTAGATTTTCGTAAGAGAAGTATAAATGATTGAAATGCTTTCAAAAATGCCTTTTGGTTCTATGCCTGACATTTAGTTTATTAAAAATTGTAAGTCATCATGGATAGCATATTTATTTATTTATTTTCCTAGATAGGAAACTGCTGACTTAAGCTGCCAAGATATTTCAGTCCTTGTATGAGGAAGTGGGCACACATCAGGAACAGTCATGAGCTCATTAGAGGAGGTTCTGATGGAATCTCCAATGAACACATTTCTACCCCGAATTCTTAACTGCGCTGCAAACCAAGGCTCCAATAGTAAGGACAGTGAATCATCTGGAAGAGAAAGGGGGCTGAGCAGTGGCACAGGCTTTTTCTCCTACCTGATCTTTCTATCTTTTCTCTATAAGCCCTGGTTTCTGGTCCTCTTAAAATTCCCTTTTTGAACTTAAAACATAATAATAATTTTAAAAAATGGGTAGAAACTGACATGCCCAACAATAGGATATTAGTTAAACACATTTTGGTACATGAAAACAATGTCATACTTAAAGCCAAATGCTGTTTGACATGTGACCAAATGCATTTTCTCTTCTTGGCTCTTTCTGCCCCTGCCCTTCCTCCATTACTACTGTGCCTTCAGGCTTCTGGCCCCTTTGAAGAAAATAGAGACATAAGAAGTCATTGCTTTAAGTTTCAAACAATTCTGTTTTAAGATTAGTTGCTAGACTTTCAACTCGGGTAGGATTTTATATATGAAAAACCAATGCCTATAAGGTTGACTATAAAGAAAATCAAAGAAAAACTGAGAGGAAGATGTAATATAAAAGAGATTTCTGCCATCTATTAAAGGGAAATTTGCTTCCTGGAATTGCAGGTGGGTAGGATAAAGCCAAAAGGGAGAAGAGTAGGTCAAAAATAGAGAAGCAAATGTTATGGCTTTTTTTTTTTTTCCTTTGTAGTTGAATCCTTGTAGTGGAGGAAGAAACACTTGTAAATTTGGGGGAATTCAAAGAACATCAGGGCTGGTATCCTAAATCATCTGGCATAGTCTGGGAAGGATGAAAACTTCTCAGAGGCATTCCCATTCAACACAGTCCTTTTCCAACATGCCATTAGAATGATAAAACAACGACTATGGGAGGTGCCGAGGCATGTGGGGCTGAGGAAATCTCAGTGTCGTGAACACTCTAGCATAAAGTAGAATGAACAGCTGAGAATTCTCAGGCTTTTTAAGCAAGATGTAGTTATGCTGAGAAGACCATTGGAATTTAAGAATTTGAGATTTAGGACTAGAAGGGTATAATGATGCAATTGAGAGTGGAGCTAAGGGCAAGGTTTACAGTCACTGGCAGTGGGTCATAACATGACTCCCAAAAGGTCAGATGGTACCAGGCATACTCAAGGATACCAGTGAAAGGCAATTAGTGACCAATCAGGCTAAGCTGCGCTCTAGTGAATGAATACTGCAAGCATCTGAAAGACATCATGGAGTCCAGATGCCTCTTGTGTAATAATACCAGAATGCCATCATTGCATTGAGACACCATCTTGGGAAGGAGAAACCCAAGAAAAATGGGAGAAACCCTGAGAGACAAAGGAATTACCTGGAAGTGAGTGTTTTTAGATAGGAAGATAGCAGTACTTACACTTGACAGATTTAATGTTTAATCTTCAGTGGGAATGAGAGCTCAACAATACAAAGGGATAATGGAAACTAGAAGAAGCACCCTCCCCCCCTTTTTTTTAGGTGGCAGAGCTGGGCTAGAAGTCTTTCTGATAATCATTGCTGTATTTAAGATTTTTGTACATTTGTGCAAGCCTTTAATCTAGCTACATTTATACTATGTAATCATTTATAAACTACTGGAACAGAACACTTACTGATACAAAACACTTTTACCATTGCTAAAGTTTAAAATGAAAAGAAGGCCACAGAATGCTATTTATAATGTGAAAAATTTGTGTAAAAAGAGAGTACAAAAATATTATTCATCAAAATTTAAATTATTACCTGTGGGTGATAGGATTATGAGTAATTTTTCCTTTTCTCTTAGTTTCTTCAATATTTACAAAGTGTTTTTTTTTAAATCAACTTTACAGAGATACAACTTACATATAATGAAGTGCAGAGATTTTAGGTGCATAGTTTATAATCAGTTTAGACAAACTTATATACCTGTGAAAACATCACTCCTATCAATGTCCTAGAATATTCACTTGTGTTCTTTTGGAGTCAAAGTTCCCCTCTGCCCCAAGCAAATACAGATCTGATTTTTATCACCACAGGCTTTACAGAATTTATGTTTGGCTTATTTGGGTGAATAATGTTTATAAAGTTGATCCAGGCTGTTTTGTGAACCAGAAATTCATTCAATTTTAATTTCTAACATTCAGTTATTGAATATATCATGGTTTGTTTATCTATTAACCTATCAAAGGATATTTGGACTGTTTCTAGCTTTTTAATTAGTTTCTCTAAAAATTACAATATAAAATCTTAAATTGTCACAGTCTCCTTAGAAATTTACATTGAAACACTTTACACTTCACTCTTCAAAAATTGTATTTCATGAATGTATAAATCTTATAATAGTTTAATTCCACTTATCCCATCCTTTGTGCTATTGTTTCCATATACTTTAATTCCTCATACATTAAAAGACACACAGTACAATGTTATTTTTGTTTCAAACAGTCATTTGCCTTTTAAAGAAGTTAAAATTAGGGGGCGCCTGGGTGGCTCAGTCGTTAAGCGTCTGCCTTCGCTCAGGTCATGGTCCCAGGGTCCTGGGATCGAGCCCCGCATCGGGCTCCCTGCTCGGCGGGAAGCCTGCTTCTCCCTCTCCCGCTCCCCCTGCTTGTGTTCCTGCTCTTGCTCTCTCTCTCTCTGTCAGATAAATAAATAAAAATATTAAAAAAATAGAAGTTAAAATAAGAAAAATGCTAATCTTTTATTTCGGCACAAATTACTCTTGTCTGAGTTCTTCTTTCCTTTATGTAGATCAGTTTCCAACCTCTGTCATTTTCTTTCAGCCTGAAAAAATTCCTTTGGCACTTCTTGTGGTATAGATATGTTGGCTCCATTCTTTGAACTTTCATTCATCTGGAAATGTCTTTATTTTATTCTTACTTTCGTGGGATATGTTCAATGGACATATAATTTTGGGCGGACTATCCCTTCTTCTATTCCCTCTCCCCTTCCCCAAATTCCAGTTCTTTAAAGGTATCATTCTTTTGTTTTCTGACCTGCATTATTTCTTGTCCATCATCACTATTTTTTTGCTCTTGCATATAGTGTGCCATTTGCCTGTGGAGGCATTTACAGTTTTTCTCTTTATATTTAATTTTCAGTGGTATGACTGTGATGGGAATATCCCTGGAAGTTAGGTAAACTTTTTGAATCTTTACATTAATATTTTTCACCAAATTTGGGAAAAAGTCAACCACAGCTCCTTTAAATATTTTTTTCTGCCTCATTTTCTCTCTTCTTGTATTATGGAATTTTAATTACACGTATGTAAACTCCTTGATGTCTTCCCACAGATCAGTGAGGCTCTTATTTCTATCCTGTTCCTTTCTTTTTCAGTCAGAGTGATGAATTTCTGTGAATATGTCTAAAGTTTATTGGCTCTTCCTACTGCTATTTCCAATAATTTATTAATGCCAAACAGTGAATATTTAAAAATTTCAGACACTCTAATTTTTAGTATATCTATTCAGCTTTCAAAAAATAATTTCTGTTTCCCTATCCAGGCTCTTACAAAGACCATCTTTTTTTGTTTTAACCCTTCAACATATTTAATAGCCACTTTAAAGTCATCATCTATTAATGATAACATTTGGGATATTTCATAGTCTTTTTCTTTTGATTGATATTTTTCTTGTTTATGGATCACATTTTCCTTCATCTTTGCATGGAAAGGTTTTTTTTTTTTAATTGTATGCTGGACATAATGGATAATATATTGTGCAGAGTTTGGATATGTTGTCTTCCTTAAAAGAGCATGAGTTTTGTTCTGACAGGCAACTGATTACTGGAAGGTTTCCTTTTTACTATTAAAGCTCTGTCTAGTGTTTGTCAGGGCAGGTCTACAGTAGCTTTATGCTAGAACGTACTTCTTACTTCTGAGGTGTGGCCATTCTGGTGTTTTAGCTCTGACTGAAACTCTCCTAAAATGTATCCGTACCACTATCAACCTTATAGCAGCCACTCTCTGATAGGCTTACAGAGTCTGATCATGTGCAGCCTGAACACATCATTGTCCAGGGATCTGTAGCAGTGCAGTGCTCTGTCGCTTCACCTTCACCCAACCATGGTATCCTGTTGCTTCCTACCGTACAGCTTCTTCCTCTGTGCTAATTTGCACTGTAGCTTCCAGATGTTTCAGGAGCCCAGCTCTGATCTTTACCTCCTCATCTCAGAGTGACCTCTGGGCTGTGCTTGGGTTCTGCTTATTTGTGCTATGGTTAGGAAATTGCATTTACCCAGGCAGAGAACAGTGTAGATCACGAGGCTTACCTCGTTTGTTTCCCTTCTCTCAAGAATTGCAGTACTGTGTTGTCCATTACCCAATGCCTGAAAATAGCAGCCTTACATATTTCGCCCGGTTTTTGTTGGTTCGTGGCAGGGAGGTAAGTCTGGTATTAGCTAATCCAATATAGCAGGCAGGGAAAATTGTTCAAGTAAGTACGATTGTTGATGATAGGAATTCATATAAACATTAATTCACTTTATGTGCCACTTTGTTATATGTTAGCCTTGAGTTCAAGGGTTAAAAAAAAAAAAACAATGTTAGTTCAAGTTCTGTGGCACACAGTGAGTGCTCAAAAATATCTGTGACCAACTGAATGAAGTTTTTCATAGTTGATATGAATTGTGTTCCCAAATTCAGATCCTTTCTCTTCTATTTCCACATTACACAACTATCTTCATTCTGTGACAGATTTTTGCATGCACAATTCAGGATCAAGCCAGGAAATGACCAGTATGTTTTGTCACCTATCACAGGGATAACTCACTTCATTTTGCTCATTGTGAATGGTTGAGGAAAGAAATGAAAGAGAAACATTGTTTTAAACTTTAAACTGCCAACCTATATGAACTAGCTGATCCTTTCCTTGCCCCCTCTTGCTCTTCCCTCTAATTATTTTCTTTGTCACATGTGTTTATTTTTCTTTTGATCTACCTTTAATATCAATCATTAGAAACACACTGGTACAGAATTTGCTTTATTTCTCCTTGCTTTATATACTCTATTCTACCTTCAGCAGCCATTAGATCAAGGATCTTAACACTTGTAAATTTTAGCACTTCTAAATCAGTTTCCAAATCAACTGTAAAATGTTTTTCCTTCTGACAAGTTATTTGAAGGATACATCTAGTTAAGCCTCTAAATCAGATCTAGAAGAGCAGCACCTAAAAAAAGAAAAATATCTGTTTATTTTTAAATATTAAATCAAACATGTCTATGCAGTTGACTTTCAAGGCATACACAGGATAACTATTTGTCGTTTTGTTGGTCTGTTTCTTCTGAAAATTTATACAGAATTTTGCTCTTTTTGAATGAAGTATTTATTATTTCATATTACAGTACTTTGTATCTTTGCCCATAAACCTCTGGGCAAGGAAGCATTGAAAAACAAAAGCTATGAATTACTGATTTTCATTTTTTAAAAAATTAATATAACTCTTTTGCCTCTGATCTCTTAGCATACTAATCAATCTGGTGTCCTCCCCACACACCCCCATTTCTTTTTTTTTTTTTAACAGAATTTATTTATTTATTTATTTTTAAATATTTTTTTATTTTTATTTATTTGACATAGAGAGAGAGAGAGACAGAGTGAGCACAAGCGGGGGGAATGGCAGGCAGAGGCAGAGGGAGAAGCAGGCTCCCCACAGAGAAGGGGGAGTCCGATGCGGGACTCGATCCCGGGACTCCGGGATCATGACCTGAGCCGAAGGCAGTGGCTTAACCAACTGAGCCACCCAGGCGCCCCAACACACCCCCATTTCTAAAAGATAAATGACTCTAGGATCTACCAACTAACATGCCAGCAAACCTTTCTGTCCTGAAACGTTCTTGGAAAAAAAATCTATTTAGTGCTGCATGCTGACTCAGCACTGCACGTTGATCATTAAGCTTCACGACTAAATTTTTCTCTCCTACACACATTTACACAACTCCTATTCTCAGTCATATCACATTTTAAATGGTACTTGAAACTTCTGATTCTGTAAGGTACAGTGGAAAGTGCACTGAAGACGGAATCAGATATACCTGATTTGATTCTCAGCTTCGTTACTTAGAAGCTGTATAATGTCTCTCAAGGACACATTCCTCACTTGTAACATTCAAATCATAAATATCATTCATATATACCTCGCAGGTAGGTACCTTGCGGGATTTATGAGCCAAAGTAGGAACTCTTAGTAAGTGTATAGTATTTGTAATTTGTTATAAATTCTAGTCACTTAACTGTCAGGACACCTGGAAATAATGGATTCTTTTTTCACCAGAGTTGATTTATAAAACAATTAAAATTTTTTGTAATCAATTCATCTCATTTTGAGAAGAGACCCCACACCACCATTTAAGAGCCAATAGACCATTCCATATTAACCAAGTCACGTGGGAGCGTAAGTTATTTATACCTAGCCTGACAATGGATGTTTCTCAAAGAAAAAAAAAAATGGTTTTGCAAGAAGTTTAAATTCATTACCCTCTGCAATAGATCTCATTTAAAGTTCATGTCTTACTAGGTTTTTGTTAATGGCCCAGGCCCTGCCGCCAAAGAGAGTTGAGGAAAATTCTGGAAGTTTTTGCTTACTACTCTCATGACACTGCTCAGGTCACATATGCTTTATGAGTCTCACCTTTCTTACTTATTAAATGGGAATAACAACGCTTACCTTTCAGGTTGTTTGTCATGATTAAATGAGTTAGCCTGTGTAAAGTTCTCTACCCTTGGCTGTCATCGAATTATTAAGTCCCTTTCCATTTTTCCATTTGGCTCTGATATATGCTGCTGAATAATGACTTTAAAAATCTGCTGAATTTTAGAAGCCAACTTGTTCAGTCTTATGACCAAAAAAGTAGCCTTGTACTTTGGCCACTTGTTTTGGTCTAACAACCCATAGAATTTCTGAATCTCAATTTTACATCAAAGAGTTTTAGCATAAAAACATACATGTGATTGATATTGTACAGATAGAATAATTTTAAACCATTTGACATTTCTCTTAATATTACTAAAAGGAATACTAAAACTTTTGTTGGCGAAATTGTGAAGCCCAAAATGATTTCTACACTCAGTTTGGTCACAAACCGGGGATAATCCATGTTATACCTAGATCTTTACTCATGTATCAAGATGATCCTGTGTGATATGAATGACATTAGAGGTTCAATGTTTTTGAATCAATAACGCAGAGAGACTGAAAAGAACTAGATGGATATTAGGGCAACACACATCCCATTAGGCTAATAATTTAAATAATATATTTAAAGCATGAAAATAAATACCTTGGTAAATGTGCAGATTTGAGATTATTGTGTGACTTTCTTTGGCATTCCAAAGGACCAAACTATATCTATTGTTAATCATTCGTAAAGGAAGTGAATTTTTACATGGGAAATGAGGACTCAGGAGCCAGTTTTGTGATGAAATAAGAGAACAAAGTTTTTTCCTTTCCCTGGGGCTGAGAGAGAATTTGATCGAGATACTGAGCCAGAGAGATGACCTGAGCCTTTCTGGCAATGGGGATGGGAAACTGCACTTGGTTACAGGGAGGCAGCCGTGGCGGGGGGGGGGGGGGGGGCTGGGAGATGGCCCTTTAAGAAACACTGGGATTGTCTGGAATCGTGCATGCAGTTTGTTGTAACTCATTCTATGTCTTACTTGCTGCCTTCCCTTTATTCCTGGACCATCCATTAAGTTTCATTAAGAGTTACAGGAGGATCTTTCCTCTTTTGTGAGATTAAGGGGAAGGGCATGTTCTGTAGCTGGAGCCACATGAAGAAGGAATGGCTGTATCATATCTCCTGCGTAAGCAGTGAGGACAGCTGTGCACACCATGCAGTGAGCCCTCAGGGGCTGTTGGCAACAAAGGTAGTCAGTGGTGCTCAGCCAGCAGGGCAGAGGGTCTGGGTCAAAGGAACACAGGGAAATCTGTCTAAAGACAGTGCCCTGCAAATCCCTCTGACAAACCTGTACACATTTTCAAGGGTCTAATTATAAGCAAGGAAAGCAGTGAAAGCTCTTAGTTTTGGAACTTGAATTATACATTGACTAATATAATTTATTCATAGGCTATTTTGAATGAACATTTTAACATTTATAGAAAGAATTAAGAACTCAAATAATTCAGTTATAGGCATTTTTATATTAATCTTGGAAGTTGACGTGTGGTAAGCAAGGTTATAAAGATTTGTAATACCTTGCCATTAGGAAAAAGAAATGACTTTCCAGATTAGGAAATTGCATAAAAAGTTTGAGAAGAAGAGATGGAAGAAATGGAATTATAAGACTTTTATTTCTATACAGGGAGCATGGGAACTTCAGGGAGAGGAAATTCCAGAACAGTTCTTTTGTGAAGGTCACAGAAGACAGTGTGCAAAGATTTTTGATCTAAAGAGAAAGTACACCCTTGAAGCATTTGAGCTGCATAATTAATATCACTTACAAAAAGCAAAATTTGTTCATTCTTCCTTAAACAGTTTATTTTCCAGCCCATGTGATAGTGTTTCTCCAACAAATGTGTACTGCTTTATTTGGCCAATATTGATTATTTTCCTCTCTTTCCAACAGAGCTTGAAATAAACATTTTTGTTAGAACTTTTGCATATGCTAAGGCATCAGGATGTTAGCCACCTTTTACTTCTAGGATTTAACATTAAACCAACAGAGAGTTACAAAGTCTACTTAGAGTTGCATGTTGATCCTTAAGAAAATATCTCACTAGTTTAAACCTTTTATTTGTATTGGCTCTCTTCTGGGTATAGAAGCTCAAATGACTGAGATATATGTAAAATTTTAGCTTTGGAAGTTATCTTAGATGTCATCTTGTCTGATACTCTTAACCATTCAGGAGTGTTTTCTGTATTATCTCTAACATTTCTCCTGTTAAATGTTCCATTCTTATTCCTAATAAGTAATATATTCCATCTGGGACAACTTTAGTAAAATATGACTTTCATAGGTAACTAAAGGCTATGAACTTTCTGAGGTTTAAGCTGTTAACCTTCAAATTACCCATAGGGATAGCCCTGATCAACATTACCACCATCTTACACCTTTTAGAGACTCACCAGTTTCCTCTGAACAATCATGAACCTCTCCCCTTTTTCATGGAGGTTAAATCCCAAGACTTGTAAGATCTTTGCCAGCTTCAAAGTTTTTTGGTTATTTGGAAGTCTGTAATCCTAATCCGTAGTCATGCTCAAACTTTGATATCATTTTATCTCTGCTGTAGCTATGTGAGGTGGTCAACCAATACTGGGAGACACTTATGGGTTATTGAGAGATCCAGAGCTCTTTGTTTACTTTGTGATTCTGTGTTTGGGATGCTGCCTCCATTGCATCTCCATGGTTGGTCAAAACTGATGTGAATGGAAAGAAATCATTAACCACAATGTAGCTAGAAATGTGCTTTAACTGTGCTGAGCACTCAGGAATGCAACTGAATGTAAACTGGAAGCTCTCATCCTAGTGCTCCTAGCTCAAGCAACAGAACACCCTAGGGCCGTTCTCCCTCTGACCCTCTTCCCTCTCGTGCTCTCTGCCTCTCATTCTCTCTCTCTCTCAAATAAATAAATAAAAATCTTTAAAAAAAAAAAAAGAAAAGCAACAACAGGATTTAATCAGGAAGAATGCTGAATAATCTCTACTGGACTCACATAGGGTCCTCTTCTCGCACTTCTCTATTATCTCTACATCTCTGCTGCCTACTTGACCTGGTGGGGTTCTTAGTCTACTCAGCAGGATGTTACATTAAACACCGATGACTTGTTATAAATAACTTTTAGAGTTATGTATCAACAGTATATTCAGTAACTATTTACTGACTTCCCATTGCTTTCTGGCATGGGGCGGAAGACTCACCTGCTTCATTTTACCATTTTTCTCATGATTAATCTGTAAAGTAGGCATTCTTATATTCAATAAACAGATAAACTGAGTCACTAAGAAGGTTAAGCCATGTGCTCCAATCACACAGCTACAGTGGCACAGTTGTCCTTTAACACAGACAAACTCCTATGCTACTTTCCAGTGCTGTGATAACACACTACACAAACTTAGTGGCTTAAAACAACACCATTTGTTATCTTACATTAGGTCAGGAATCCAACAATGTGCCCCATTGAGCTAAAAATTAAGGTATCTACAGAGCTTCTTAACTTTCTTGGAGGCTCTGGGGGAGAATTGGTTTCCTTGCTTTTTCCAGTTTCTAGAGACTACCTGCATTCCTTGACTTGTGGTCCCCTTCATCCATCTTCAAAGCTAGCAACCCAGCATCTCTCTTACCCTGATTCCATTATCATGTCTTTTTCTCTTCAGAAAGGTTCTCAGTTTTTAAGGACTCGTGTAAGCAGATGGGCCCAAGATAAACTCTGTACCTCAAAGTTCATAATCCTAGCTGCAAAGTCCCTTCTGCTATGTAAGATAATATCTTTGCAAGTTCCTGAGATTAGGATATAAACATTTGGGGGACATTATTCTCTGCCTACCACTCCTCTTTTTTATTTCCATAAACTTACCATTAGACCACATAATAGTTTTGCTTCATAAATTTTGTGTTATTTCCAGCATCTAATCCATTCCCGAAGATGGTGAACACTCAATAAATTTTTTAGAAAATTAATAAATATGCTAAAACACCAGAACTTGGAGGTGGTGTTGCACTGCACACAATGGACTAATCATGATTGATTCAAGAGGTAATTGTTTGTAACATCATTCTAGATTCTTAAATCAAGAGATAAAGGTTAATCAGTTTTGTCAGAGGAACAGAGATGCCTACTTGGTGTGCAGTTGAAGCAACAAGATGTGCTCTTGCTTGTACAGTCCTGGCTAATTAGTGGGCAGCGTTGCTAATGCCTGTATTATTAGAAGTATTATGGATGCAACTGATCTCTGCTTTAAGGATGATTTTTTTGGTCTGCAATCTTGGGAAAAGAGCATTCAGAAGCTTCAATATGCTAAAAACCTCAAACTGAAAGCATTGATGAAGCTTCCCTTATGATAAGGATTTGTTGTTGTTGTTGTTCTTTGTTTTGTTTCTTTGGCCTGGTTAAGTGGAATCTGGGCAGAAGCAATTAGTCAGGATGCCAGAAAGTGAGACCCTTATGGATGCCCATTAATTGGAGTCAGTGGGAATACTGCAGGAATGCTTCCCTGAATTAAACTCTTGGCATTATCTAGCAAAAGAGGGGAAAATTTAAAGCCCGACAATTCAGTAAAAAGTAATGAATTTTGGTATTAGGCCCAACTGGGGGGGGGGGGTTGGAGGAGGAAGCCTGGAGGAGGACATAGATGAGCAAAGGTGGGTTGTACCTGACACAGTACTAAGACCAGTTATGCTGAGCCCAGAGAAGGGGGTTGGAGCCAGTAGACTCCTTTGGTATTGCTGTAAGCAACTGTAAATCGGTACTAAACCAATTTTTAGACAAAGAGCAAAATTAGATCAAGGATCATTCAGGGTACATAACAAAATAATACCTTGACTAGGATTTGGCACCTCGATGTGACTAAGAAATCCTGTTCGAACAGGGAGTGAAAGATGGCACAGTGCCTTTGGCAGGATTTCAGAATGCCCAATGTTTCTCTTTGGCTTGCCTCAAGTCTCCCCAGTGACAGGTACCTATAGACATTACACAAACTGAAACAGGCAGCTGAGAAAGGTGGGCAAACTACAAAGGGAAGATGAGTGCCTTTAACAAAAAACTGAAGGTGTAAATTCGAGCTTCCCAAAACAGAGACAAATATATGCATTTCTCAGTGGCGCTGAAAAATAACTGGGAACATAACAGCAATGTCACTTCAAATTACTTACTGCTTGTGTTAGAGGAAGCAAATGTTTTATTAATAAACAGGCAGTTAGAGAACTATTTGTTCCCAAATATCAGTCTGGGAGGGCAGGGGAGGCCAAGCTGAAACCTTTGACAAGAGAAATGATTTACCGATTTAGTGTGACTGACAGAGCTGGTGATGAAAAGGGACTTTACTGTGTAGCAACAGGGAGCAGCTGAAGGGAGGTGGTCACAGAGCTCCCACATTAGCAGGTTGTAGAGCTCCTCACAGGACCAAGCCCCTGACCTGAATGATTAGGATGGACTGATGGTGGAGATTTGGGGGTCGGGGGAGAGGGAGAGGGTGATGGAAAGAGAGAGAAAGGCAGGAAGGGAGAGGGGAGGAAAGGAGAGAGACACCTACTGCTTTATTTGGTGCAGAGTATAATTTAAGAACCGCATACTCATCTATCACAAGGTGGCTAATAACTAATCAATGATTGCAAAGCTCTTGAAAGGTAGTACATTTTATATAAATGCTAAATAATAAAAATGCTAGAATTTGGTTCAGGATTGCAGCCAAATCTAGCCTGCCAGCAGGAAACTGGAAGGGTTATTTGTTTGGAGAAGGATTAGGGGTCACTCTAGTGCCTTCACTATAAACCGCAACTGGATTCCCCACTTATGTGTCTGGGGGCGGTATTGGGTAGTGGTGTGGGGAACAAGTGCAGTTTAACTGTGCTGTATTAAGGGTATTGCACTCCAGGGGGCACTCCTGACTCTTCTGGATTCTTTGCCACTGCATTAAAACTGGCCGTCTGCAAGGACAAACTCACATGACCCAGGGGTATGAATGAAACTTCCTGATTAGGGGCTGCACTAGATGTGATTCATCATTGTAGAGCTGTCATAACAAAGTCATTGTAAAGACATCCAGCATTTACTACCAACACAAATGCTGCCTCCTGCAAATGGCTTTGCTTTCCCATAGACACCTGCCCCATCTTCCCCTAGGAACAAGACCTCATAATCTGGTAAGCCTTCACCCTGTGACAGCTGTTGGAAGAGTAAAACTTAACATACTTTCTGATTCCCCAAACTCCTTTTGCCATTTTAGAATCTTTGGTATTTCTCCACCTATAATTGTTACTATACTTGTTTCATTTATTTTTTAGGGAGAGAGAAATAGCTCCTCCCACTTAGGAAATTAATTACCCGGGTATTAATCTGTCAATTTTAGGCTGCTCAATGAATTCTTATTGCAAAAACAGCTGTAGCCAACAATATTGCAATAGTGTATTCTTAAACAAACAGCAATGTTCTAGAATGTGTGCACATAAATATTAATTAGGAAGAGAAACAAGACAGCAATGAAACAGTTTCTGTTAATTATTTTGGCTCATTTTCAAATTTGTTACAGTTTATCTGACTTTTTCGGAAGCTCTCAGAACAATCTGTCTTAGCCTATTTATGCAGTGAAGGTGTCTGAAAGTCAGTGACTAAATTTAGTGGTAAGTCCTCCGGAGAAGGAAATTTTTTCTTCTTTGCTAATCTGGGCTCATGATGAAGACAGAGAGGAGATATTTTGATTTTCCCTGGTTTGGCCAGATGGTTCTCCTGGACAAGCTGTCAGGGGATTCCCAGGACTTCTTGGCTCTAATTGGGCCTGTTTCCCAACAATTGTTGACTCAGAACTTCCCAGAGTTCTGTGGTGCTTCAGAGATCAGATAGTTCTAATTAGCAAGAAAGAAAAAGGGGCACAAGCAGCAGTTTCCTGGCCACTCAGATGGATTCACCTGGGAGTATCCATTATGTATAGCACAGTCAAGACCCACAGGTAGGATCTGAAGCTTTTGGAGTGAGTGCCGGATGGCTGCCCAGAGTTAATTTTACAGATTGTTTGGCAAAATTCTAACAAGTTTGATTATCTGTTTTTTTTTTTTCCAATTTGTTTATGCATTTACTTATTTTAGTTCCTGGATGATTAGAAGTAAGAGATGAAGAAGGTTACTACAGTGCAATTGCCAGAGATATGTTAAGATGGTAGCCGGAAGTGACAGCTGATGCAAAGTTAAGAGAGATTAAAATGACCAGACTCAGCAAGTCTAAAAGTCAGTGCTAAACCATTGACAATATGGAGATGGAAACCTCCATATCCCCTTCACCTGTGAAGACTTCACGGTAGAGTATTCCACATTGTTAACCACCCACCTGTATCATCAAGAACAGAATCTATTTAATTCCCAAAAGAAGAACTGCAAATGGACAATGAACAAATGAGAAAGTGTTTAACCACCGGTAATTAAGAAATGCAAATGAAACATGAAAACAATATTTATTCATCTGTCAGATTGGCAAAGATTTAAAAACCGGGTGATATCTAATGTTGCCAAAGGGACAAAGAAGCAGGCTGTAAAGGGTACTTGGACAGTGCATGTAAGAAGCTTTAAAAATTTGTACCTTTTTTGACCCAGCATTTCTAAATATAAGACTTTATTCCAAGGAAAACATTAATGTTTTATGTGTGTTCCTAAGGTATCATGCTGCTTTGATATCCATTTTGTTTGGCCAAGTGGTCTGCAGGGGCCTCACACTAACACTACTCCCTATGTACAGCTTGTGCCCTAGCCCACAGAGTCATGGGCAGATGGAAGTTCCTGATATGACTGCCCCAAGAGTCCTTTTGATCATCACAAAAAAATGATAATTATGTGACATGGTGAAGGTACTAGCTAATGCTGTGGTGACAATCATTTTGCAATATGTATGTGTATCAAATCAACAGGTTGTACACCTTAAACTTACAGTTTTATGTCAATTATACGTCAGTAAAGCTGGGAGAGGAAGTAGGTTCCTACCTTAATGAGACTTCCAGTCTACTTGGGGATATGGACAATACTACAATTACACATATAAATTAAAAATGGCAACTGTGACAAGTATAAACAAAAGAGCCACAGAGCCCATTGGAGAGAATTAGGATGGGTGCAGGGGGCATGTGGAGGGAGGGGGCCCAGGGAGCATGATGGACCGTGAAGGCTTCTGTGGCAAGTGTAGCAGGTGAGGGGGCTGTTATACAGGGCATGGTTCCAGGGGTGGTATGGGTGATGGGTGTGCAGGGTCTGGAAGTCCATTCTAAGTTTTACCTTAATCCTCCCAATGGGAAGCTTTGAACACTTGGAGGTATAGATATGAATGATTTGCCTTTTGAAAGGGTATTTCTGACTCTCTTGTGGAGGACACATCAGAGAAAGGCCTGAATGGATGCAGAGATACAAATTAGAATGCTATAAAAATAAAAGAAGCAGAGGGATAGGAGAGGAGGTTGCCTTGAAACACAGGGTGATGGTGGAGGGAATGGAGAAGCATTATTGCAGAAGTGAATTATGATGTGGGGCTGACGGAGAGTGGGATCAAAGATGACTCCTGTTTTCTTTGTATCATGACTGGCAGGATGGTGGTGCCATCCCAGGTAGTAAGAAACAGCAGCTGGCAGCCATCAGATCTGGTAATTGATCTGATTTGGACATGTTAGTCTGAAACGTATTTGAGATACCCAGGAGGAAATGCCAAATGATAGGTGATAATCCTAGTGGGGAAAGGCATCATAGAAAAGAAAGGCATCATAGAACTTTCACAAGTCTGGCTCTTCATTGAGCCAAAAATCTGTGCTATTTTTTATTTTATTTTTCTCAGGATAACTCTTCCCATAGAGTTTGTGTCCTTTGAAGGGGCCTTGGAGGCATACAGCAAAAGTAGTATTGTCACTCATGAGCTGAAGTTTAGTTAAATTCAAGTGCTGGGATCCATACTGGCCACCGTCATGGGAGGTCATAATGAGACCAGTATTCTGGTTGTTTCAGTTTGTGTTGCTATTACAATTTGCTTCGAGAGCAGGTGGTTTATTTGTATATTTTCCTCATTTCTTGAATGATGCTGAGCACTGGGCTGTTATTTCAGTATGTAGTTGGTAAAAGCTTGTTCAATAAATAAATCAATGGATAACCGGCTGAATAAATATATGAACTCAATCTATTTCTTCAGTACTTATTTGCTTAGGTACATGTGCCACACATTTGTAGGTGTAACTGGTGTTTCTGAAAACCATGGCAAGGACCTAGAATTCTTGGCTGGTTCCAACCTCTGCCTTGCTGCCTTGCTTGGTTCTTTTTTTTTTTTTTTTTTTTTTAAAGATTTTATTTATTTATTTGAGAGAGAGAATGAGATAGAGAGAGCACGAGAGGGAAGAGGGTCAGAGGGAGAAGCAGACTCCCTGCTGAGCAGGGAGCCCGATGCGGGACTCGATCCTGGGACTCCAGGATCATGACCTGAGCCGAAGGCAATCGCTTAACCAACTGAGCCACCCAGGCGCCCCGCCTTGCTTGGTTCTTGCACACAGGTCTGGTAATCACATACTCTACTGCTAGCTAGAGTTTAGCCTCTAAGCCTTAGTTGGGCTTGGCCAGAGGACTTCTCTTGTTCCACCAGCATGAAAATAGTCTCAAGGTCTATGTGTCCTTTCTTTTTCTTCAGGCTATAGTGATGGGAAAGTACAGGACAGGAGCCTGAGCATTGCATCCACTTTTGTGGAGTGAAAACAGGCACAACTGACAGCAAGAGATTTTGTAAATCAAAAAAAATAAGTAACTTGAATAGTAAATTCACACACATAAAAAGAAGCATCTATAAATATACAAAAATGCCCCAACCTAAGTGATTAAAGCAATGTTATACTGTTTCTTATCAGATTTATAAAAACTAAAAGATAGATATCATTTAGTACTGACAAGGGAATGAGACATACTATAATCAGTTTATCAGCAATATGTGTACTCTTGGATCCAGCTCTATCCCTTCTAGATATTTATCATCTTCCTAGTAATACTGAGTATTTTTGAGCTCTGACCATGGACCAGGTACTACTTTATGCTCTTTACAGGTACGAAGCCGTTTATTGTTCACAAAACTCTATGAGCTAGTTTATATTGTTATCCAGCTTGTAGAAATGAGAAAATTGAGTCATAGAGAGGTTAAATGTTTGTCCGAGGCCACACTGATAATGAGTTACAGAAATCAGATTCAAATCCAGGCGGTTTGGCTCTAGAGCTACTTCTGTGTACCTGTCTTTATTATCTCCTGTACAGAAGGCAGAATGTCATGGTGTTGAAGAGTTCAGGCACTCTGAAGACCGCCCCACCTCCCCTTCTATCTAATAATAGAGCCATGATCAGCATAGTACCACCAGCCCCATTTCGCTGGACTGATAAGCGGGATTCAGAATCTGTCTGAGTGCAGAAAGTTTGACACTTATGTGTCCTTTCTGATCTACCTGACACCTGACATGGTTCTGCATGAGTCTCCAGGGTACCTGGAACTCCTCTGCACATCCCTATCAAATCCTGCTCCTACAGGGTGTGCGGGTCCCTGCCTCTGGTTTCCCAGGTGAGAGGATAGGCTGAGACTAGCTTTCGGAAGTCTTTAAATAAAAGACTATGTTATTTTACTGTTTACTTTGTAAAAACAACAATAATAATGACAGTGATGATGATGGTGATACCACCAACAGAAATGACAGCCAAGAGTTCATGAGTCCTACCTAGACACTATCTTAAGAACTCTTACATATATAATCTCAGTTAATCCTTGCAAAAACCCCACAAGCTAGCACTAATATTATCTCCATTTTGCAGAGAAGGAGACTGAGTGGCATAGTGGCATTATTTGACTATGCTATAGAAAGGTTTAGGGGAGCCCAAGTGTCAAGGTATATTCAGCACAAAAGGTGATGAAGGCCTGAACTAGTTTGGGAATGAGGGGGAGGGGGACAGATGTGGGCAACGTCGTGGGGGTAACATCTGTAGGACTTAGTAACTAACAAAATATGGGTGATAAGTGGGAGCAGTTACGAACTCTTCTTGGGCTTTTAAGCCCAGGGAACTGGAAAAAAATAGTGACATATTTATAAACTAATCTCTACCAGCTAGTTGTGTTGGTACCTTTGAGTTTGTGGGAGTTGGCCTATGCCAAACTACTCTCTCTAGGAAGGGCATAATGTGCCAGTCATTTGGTTACCGAAAGGCTCAAAATAAATTTATTCCTAGGCTAGAAGAAAATTTGTTCAAGTTTAGTCCAAACAATTTTCAGAGAGAAAATGCCATGATATCTATTTTAATACTAGGATCAAAAGGAAGGAATCTGATCTTTATTGAGAGTCTGTACTGTTAGATAAATTAATTTATAGTATTTATTTACCCGAGTAGGAATTATTTTCCTGTTATATATAGATGAGAGAAGTACTTTGCCCATGGTCACATAGATGGTAAATGACAGAACCATCTTTTTACTCTAATTTCAGTGCATTTCAGACCACCAAAGAGCCTAGCATTGATTTTTTTTCTACCTTTTTCTTTCCTATTTTTTATAAAATAAGATTTCATAAAGATTGAGAGCTCTCCCTGGTTCCTTTAGCAACCCTGTTCTTGTCCAGTGGTCTCACTCTAACACAGACCAAGCATCTGTGAGTTTCTGGTCTGTGACTCCTATAACTCTTATCACTGGGCCTGCCACAGTCTGGTAGTGCTTATGTCTGAGGCATTTCAGCTTATTTACCACCTTCAGGCTTTACTCCTGGAAAAAGAACATAAAATATTTTGCCTTTGGTGTCCTTTCTGTCCCTCTCTTCCTTTTCCTTGATGCCTTTCACATGCTCAGATATCTGCACTCAGGGCAAATCAGCTTTATTTTATTTATTTTTTTGTTTTTTGTTTTTGTCTTCTCCGTTACACTTATTTATTTTGTGTTCCATTTTTTCAGAACCTAGAGGTCCAAATAGCTAATTTGGTAATGAAATATGATGACTTTTTTCTTCTTTTCTTAATAAAAATTGCCCATATTAGTCATGGTTCTCCAGAGAAATAGAACCAAAGGGGTGTGTGTATGTATGTGTGTGTTGGTGTGTAATTATATATGTGTATGTGTATATTATTATATAAAATATAGAATATATTTATAAATCTCTATAAAGAGATTTGTTATAAAGAATTGACTCATGAAATTATGGAGACTGCAGGGTCCCAATCTGCAGTGTTGGCTGTCAGTCAGCCTAGAGACCCAACAGAGCCAGTGGTAGAGTTCCAGTCTAAAGGATTGCAGGTAAAAACCCAGGATGGCCAATGATGCCAATGAAATCTGAAGGCAGTCTGCTTGAGAATTCCCTCTTGCTCAGGAAGACTGGTCTTTTTGTTCTAGTCAGGCCTTTAACTGATTGGATGAGGACCACCCACATTATGGATAGCAATCTGTTTGCTACAAATTTACTGATTCAAATGTTAATCTCATCCAAAAACACCCTCCAAGTTGACCCACAGTAGTAACCATTATATCCTTTACCAGATATTCCTGAATAATGCATTTTAATACTATAATTGGTGACCAATTGGCTAGTTAAAATAAGGATTTTTGAGTAAGGGGTTTTCTACAACCCCCTTATACCACCCCCCCATCTACTGTATAATTAACTGCCTTTGCTTCTATTTTATGAGCCCTGGCTGTTCAGAGGCATCTTTCTAAAGCATCTGTAATCTAAGGTATCATTTATTTTATTCTTTTTTTTAAAGATTTTATTCATTTATTTTAGAGAGGGAGAGCACAAGCAGGGAGAGGGACAGAGGGAGAGAATCTCAAGGAGACTCCCTGCTGAGCACAGAGCCCAATGCAGGATTTGACATGGGGCTCCATCTCACAACCCCAAGATCATGACCTGAGCTAAAACCAAGAGTCCAACATTTAACTGACTGAGCCACCCATGTGCCTCCATTCAAATTCACATGACCATTAGCTCAGCAAACACGTGAGGTGCCTAGGCTGCTGATCCTGAAGACAGAGGGTAGTTTTCCATTTACTTCCTTATTTATTTCCTTAATCCCCATAACTGATAGCTGACTATCATGGTGTAGGCCACAGTCTAGCTTCCTTTGATGTCTCTCTGGTTTCCCTAGAACTTAGAAATATTTGCCTGCATCAAGTGTGCCACTTTTGTGAATGGGCTGATAAAAAACACATCACAGCAGTAGCCTCTGGGTACACACATAGAGAAAATACATAAACAAATAAGAGGAAAAAATTGCCAATTTGCAATTGTTATCTAGTGGTATTCTCCATTTTATTCTGTAGAACCAAATTAGACACCTGCATGACATCTCAGCTGTGGTCTCCTTCCCTTTGGTTCAGAGGCCTCTTGAACATTGGGCATCCACTTCTGTGTGAGACCAAGCCATAAGACCTGACGTGCTCTTCCCCGGATTTACAGATGTTGCTGCTGCATCTGTCAGAGGTTTCGGCATACTTACTAAAACCAGTAAGATATTTAGGAAATGTAGGTATTTGGGGGACAGGTGCTAAATGGGTATTTAATAGAGTTACAAGACTTGATAATTAGGAGAATGTCCTAGGACAGAATTCCAAACTCCTATGCCTACACGGAGCCAGAAGGGTGAGCAGACGTGTACTAGAGAAGCACTTGGCAAAGTAGAGAGCTATGCTAACACAGTCAGCTACTACCCAGAACAGCTAGAGAGGAATGAGAGCCCAGGATGGGCAGTTCTTTGGATTTACATTTGATTTGTTCAGATGGAATGATAGGTAGAAGGATCAATGGCATTTAAAAACAAATGAGGATAAGGGTGCCTGGGTGGCTCAGATTGTTAAGCGACTGCCTTTGGCTCAAGTTGAGATCTCAGATTCCTGGGATCAAGTCCTGCATCAGGCTCCCTGCTCAGCAGGGAGTCTGCTTCTCCCTCTTCTTCTGCCTCTCCCCCTGCTTGTGCTTTCCCTGTCTCTTTCTCTATCCCAAATGAATAAATAAAATCTTAAAAAAAAA
>NW_027397138.1:4026719-4032813 GCF_003265705.2 Callorhinus ursinus
TATAATGCATTATTTGTTTCAGAGGTACAGGTCTGTGATTCAACAGTCTTGCACAATTCACAGCGCTCACCATAGCACATATCCTCCCCATTGTCTATCACCCAGCCACCCCATTCCTCCCACCCCCACCATTCCAGCAACTCCCAGTTTGTTCCTGAGATTAAGAATTCCTCATATCAGTGAGATCATATGATATATGTCTTTCTCTGATTGACTTATTTTACTCAGCATAATACCCTACGCTTCCATCCATGTCGTTACAAATGGCAAGATTTCATTCTTTTTGAGGGCTGCATAATATTCCATTGTGTGTGTGTGTGTGTGTGTGTGTATACCACACCTTCTTTATCCATTCATCTGTTGATGGACATCTTGGCTCTTTCCACAGTTTGGCTATTGTTGCTGCTGACTATTGTTGGCTATTGGACATTGCTGCTATAAATTTTGGTGTGCATGTACCCCTTTGGATCCCTACATTTGTGTCTCTGGGGTAAATACCCAGTAGTGCAATTGCTGGATCGTAGGGTAGCTCTATTTTCAACTTTTTGAGGAACCTCCATACTGTTTTCCAGAGTGGCTGCACCAGCTTGCATTCCCACCAACAGTGTAGGAGGGTTCCCCTTTCTCTGCATCCCTGCCAACATCTGTCATTTCCTTACTTGTTCGTTTTAGCCATTCTGACTGGTGTGAGGTGGTATCTCATTGAGGTTTTGATTTAGATTTCCCTGATGCTGAGTGATGTTGAGCACGTTTTCATTTGTCATTTGGATGTCTTCTTTGGAAAACTCTTCATGTCTTCTGACCATTTCTTGATTGGATCATTTGTTCTTTGTGTGTTGAGTTTGATAAGTTCTTTATAGATTTTGGATACTAGCCCTTTATCTGATATGTCATTTGCAAATATCTTCTCCCATTCTATCGGTTGGCTTTTGGTTTTGTTGACTGTTTCTTTTGCTGTGCAAAAGCTTTTTATCTTGATGAAGTCCCAATAGTTCATTTCTGCCCTGCCTTCCCTTGCCTTTGGCGATGTGTCTAGGAAGAAGTTGCTGCGGCTGAGGTCGAAGAGGTTGCTGCCTGTGTTCTCCTTTAGGATTTTGAAGGACTCCTGTCTCACATTGAGGTCTTTTAACCATTTTGAGTCTGTTTTTGTGCATGGTGTAAGGAACTGGTTCAGTTTCATTCTTCTGCATGTGGCTGCCCAATTTTCCCAACACCATTTGTTGAAGAGACTGTCTTTTTTCCGTTGGACATTCTTTCCTGCTTTGTCAAAGATGAGTTGACCATAGAGTTGAGGGTCCATTTCTTGGCTCTCTATTCTGTCCAACTGATCTATGTGTCTGTTTTTGTGCCAGTACAATACTGCCTTGATGATTACAGCTTTGTAATAGATTGCAAATCTATTTGTGATGCCACCAGCTTTGGTTTTCTTTTTCAACCTTCCTCTGGCTATTCGGGGTCTCTTCTGGTTCCATACAAATTTTAGGATTATTTGTTCCATTTCTTTGAAAAAAGTGGATGGTGTTTTGATAGGGATTGCATTGAATGTGTAGATTGCTCTAGGTAGCATTGACATCTTCACAATATTTGTTCTTCCAGTCCATGAGCATGGAACATTTTTCCATTTCTTTGTGTCTTCCTCAATTTCTTTCATGAGTATTTTATAGTTTTCTGAGTACCGATTCTTTGCCTCTTCGGTTAGATTTATTCCTAGGTATCTTATGGTTTTGGGTGTAATTGTAAATGGGATCGACTCCTTAATTTCTCTTCCTTCAGTCTTGTTGTGTATAGGAATGCCACTGATTTCTGTGCATTGATTTTATATCCTGCCACTTCACTGAATTCCTGTATGAGTTCTAGCAGTTTTGGGGTGGGGTCTTTTGGGTTTTCCACATAAAGTATCATATCACCTGCAAACACTGAGAGTTTGACTTCTTCTTTGCTGATCTGGATGCCTTTTATTTCTTCTTGTTGTCTGATTGCTGTGGCTAGGACTTCTAATACTATGTTGAATAGCAGTGGTGATAGTGGGCTTCCCTGCCATGTTCCTGACCCTAGAGGGAAAGCTCTCAGTTTTTCCCCATTGAGAATGATATTCACTGTGGGTTTTTCATAGATGGCTTTTATGATATTGAGGTATGTACCCTCTATCCCTATACTCTGAAGACTTTTGATCAAGAAAGGATGCTGTACTTTGTCAAATGCTTTTTCTGCATCTGTTGAGAGGATCATATGATTCTTGTTCTTTCTTTTATTAATGTATCACATTGATTGATTTGCAGATGTTGAACCAACCTTGCAGACCAGGGATAAATCTCAGTTGGTCATGGTGAATAATCCTTTTAATGTACTGTTGGAGCCTATTGGCTAGTATTTTGGTGAGAATTTTTACATCCATGTTCATCAAAAATTTTGGTCTGTAATTCTCCTTTCTGATGGTGTCTTTGTCTGATTTTGGGTTCAAAGTAATGGTGGCCTCATAAAACGAGTTTGGAAGTTTTCCTTCCATTTCTATTTTTTGGAACAGTTTCAGAAGAATAGGTATGAATTCTTCTTTAAATGTTTGGTAGAATTCCCCTGGGAAGCCATCTGGCCCTGGGCTTTTGTTTTTTGGGAGATTTTTGATGACTACTTCAATTTCCATAGTAGTTATAAGTCTGTTCAGGTTTTCTATTACTTCCTGGTTCAGTTTTGGTAGTTTAAACATCTCTAGGAATGCATCCATTTCTTCCAGATTATCTAATTTGCTGGCATATAGTTCCTCATAATATGTTCTTATAATTGTTTGTATTTCTTTGGTGTTGGTTGTGATCTCGCCTCTTTTATTCATGATTCTGTTGATTTGGGTCATTTTTCTTTTCTTCTTGATAAGTCTGGCCAGGGGTTTATCAATCTTATGAATTCGTTCAAAGTACCAGCTCCTAGTTTTGTTGATCTGTCCTCCTGTTCTTTTGGTTTCTATTTCACTGATTTCTGCTCTGATCTTTATGATTTCTCTTCTTCTGCTGGGTTTAGGCTTTATTTGCTGTTCTTTCTCCAGCTCCTTTAGGTGTAGGGTTAGGTTGTGTATTTGAGACCTTTCTTGTTTCTTGAGAAAGGCTTGTATTGCTATATACTTTCCTCTTAGGACTGCCTTTGCTGCATCCCCCAAATTTTGAACAGTTGTGTTTTAATTTTCATTTGTTTCCATGAATTTTTTTAATTCTTTAATTTCCTGGTTTACCCACTTATTCTTTAGTAGGATGCTCTTCAGCCTCCATGTATTTCAATTTTTTCCTAATTTCCTCTTGTGATTGAGTTCTAGTTTCAAAAGCACTGTGGTCTGAAAATATGCAGGGAATGATCCCAGTCTTTTGGTACTGGTTGAGACCTGATTTGTGACCTAGGATGTGATCTGTTCTGGAGAATATTCCATGGGCACTAGAGAAGAATGTGTATTCTGTTGCTTTGGGATGGAATGTTCTGAATATATCTTTGAAGTCCATTTGATCCAGTGTGTCATTTAAAGTCTTTATTTCCATGTTGATCTTTTGCTTAGATGATCTGTCCATTACAGTGAGGGGGATGTTAAAGTCCCCTACTATTATTGTGTTGTTGTCGATGTGTTTCTTTGATTTTGTTACTAATTGGCTCATATAACTGGCTGCTCCCTTGTTAGGGGCATAGATATTTACAATTGTTAGATCTTCTTGTTGGATAAACTGTTTAAGTATGATATAGTGTCCTTCCTCATCTCTTATTATAGTCTTTGGTTTAAAATCTAATTTGTCTGATATAAGGATTGCCACCCCAGCTTTCTTTTGATGTCCATTAGCATGGTATATTGTTTTCCACCCTCTCACTTTCAATCTGGATTTATCTTTGTGTCTAAAATGAGTGTCTTGCAGACAGCATATCAATGGGTCGTTTTTTTTTATCCAATGATACCCTGTGTCATTTGATTGGGGCATTTAGCCCATTTACATTCAGAGTAACGATTGAAAGATATGAATTTAGTGCCACTGTATTGCCAGTAAGGTTACTGTTACTGTACATTGTCTGTCTTCCTTTCTGGTCTATGTTACTTTTAGGCTCTCTCTTTGCTTAGCAGACCCCCTTTCCATATTTCTTGTAGGGCTGGTTTCGTGTTTGCAAATTCCTTTAGTTTTTGTTTGTCCTGGAAGCTTTTTATCTCTCCTTCTATTTTCAATGACAGCCTAGCTGGATATAGTATTCTTGGCTGCATATTTTTCTCATTTAGTGCTCTGAATATATCATGCCAGTCTTTTCTGGCCTGCCAGGTCTCTGTGGATAGGTCTGTTACCAATCTAATGTTTCTACCATTGTAGGTTACAGATCTCTTCTCCTGAGCTGCTTTCAGGATTTTCT
Source organism: Callorhinus ursinus (assembly GCF_003265705.2). Classification (NCBI taxonomy): domain Eukaryota; kingdom Metazoa; phylum Chordata; class Mammalia; order Carnivora; family Otariidae; genus Callorhinus; species Callorhinus ursinus. The sequence goes on from NW_027397138.1 coordinate 4,031,085, forward strand.
CTTTGTCTGTGAGACTCGTTAAATTTTATTATTAGATGTCGGGGTGTTAACTTATTTTTATTGATTTTGAGGAGGATTCTCTGTGCCTCTTGGATTTTGATGCCTGTTTCCTTCCCCAAATTAGGGAAGTTCTCTGTTATAATTTGCTTCAGTATACCTTCTCCTCCTTTCTCTCTTTCTTCTTCTTCTCGGATCCCAATTATTCTAATATTGTTTTGTCTTATGGTATCTCTTATCTCTCGAATTCTGCCCTTGTGATCCAGTAGTTGTTTATCTCTCTTTTTCTCAGTTTCTTTATTTTCCATCATTTGTTCTTCTATATCACTAATTCACTCTTCTGTCTCATTTATTCTAGCAGTTAGAGCCTCCATTTTTGATTGCACCTCATTAATAGCCTTTTAGATTTTGACTTTGTTAGATTTTAGTTCTTTTATTTCTCCAGAAAGGGGTTTCTCTAATATCTTCCATGCTTTTTTGAAGCCCAACTAGTATCTCTAAAATCGTCTTTCTGAACTCTAGTTCAGACATCTTACTAATGTCTGTATTGGTTAGGTCCCTGGCAGTTTGTACTGCCTCTTGTTCTTTTTTTTGAGGTGATTTTTTCCGTCTTGTCATTTTGTCCAGAGCAGAATAAATGAATGAGAGAACAAAATGCTAACATGGTAGCAACGACCCCAGAAAAATATACATTAAACAAATCAGAAGAGATCTTAAACCGGGGGAAAAGAAAGGGAAAGAAAGAAAAAAGAAAAAGATAAAAAAAAATACGATCAATATGATCAGGCTGGTGCATAGATCAGTGCCACATGCTAGATTTTGGGCGTATTTTGGTCTGTTAGAAGAAAGTGCCTACCAAAATCTTAAAGAAAGAAAAACTTATATATGTACAAAAATAAGGGTAAATATGATGAAGTGATGGAATATGACTGTAAAGATGAAAATTACAAAAGATTTTATAAAAGGAATTAATAAGATAAGAAGTTGAATGAAAAAAGAAAGAAGAGGATTTTAAGAAAAAGGGGGAGAGAATGGGAATAGGCAGGAGACTAGAACAAAGCTGTACACTAGAGATTTAGGGTATATATTGGTCTGTTAGAAGAAACTGTATCCCAAAATTTTAAAGAGAGAACAACTTATATATATATACCAAAAATAAGGTTAACTACTATGAAGGGGTAGAATATGACCCTTCCAGAAAGTGGTTGCTTTTCTGTTCAGAGAGTTGCTGCTATTCTATTCTTTGGTCTCCTGCTGGGTTCGTAGGTGTTCAGAATGGTTTAATCCCTATCTAGCTGAATTCCTGGGACCAGACGAAACTTAGGTCTCCTACTCCTCTGCCACCTTGCCAAAAGGACTAGATTTTTCTAAGAGAAGACTGAAGATTCCTAGTTTATTCCATTTACCAAAATAAATTATAGATACCAAAATATCATTATTAATTAAATTACAATTAATTAAATATTAGGATTTAAAATTCATAGAAGGACCAGGAATTATAATTGAAGATCTATCTGACACAGGGAGAAAAAGTTTCCAAGAGCTCTGTCAAGGCCAGAAACAGAAAACATGAAGGAAAGGATGGATAGATTTGACTACTAAACAACCCACACTTAAAAGTACCATCTCTCATCCGCAAATCAATCAACATGATACAATACATTAACAAAAGAAAGAACAAGAATCATATGATCCTCTCAGTAGATGCAGAAAAAGCATTTGACAAAGTACA
>NW_027397138.1:4032823-4078950 GCF_003265705.2 Callorhinus ursinus
TGTACTTTGTCAAATGCTTTTTCTGCATCTATTGAGAGGATCATATGATTCTTGTTCTTTCTTTTGTTAATGTATTGTATCACGTTGATTGATTTGCGGATGTTGAACCAGCCTTGCAGCCCAGGAATAAATCCCACTTGGTCATGGTGAATAATCCTTTTAATGTACTGTTGGATCCTATTGGCTAGTATTTTGGTGAGAATTTTTGCATCCATGTTCATCAAGGATATTGGTCTGTAATTCTCTTTTTTGATGGGGTCTCTGTCTGGTTTTGGGATCAAGGTAATGCTGGCCTCATAAAATGAGTTTGGAAGTTTCCCTTCCATTTCTATTTTTTGGAACAGTTTCAGGAGAATAGGTATTAATTCTTCTTGAAATGTCTGATAGAATTCCCCTGGGAAGCCATCTGGCCCTGGGCTTTTGTTTCTTGGGAGATTTTTGATGACTGCTTCAATTTCCTTAGTGGTTATAGGTCTGTTCAGGTTTTCTATTTCTTCCTGGTTCAATTTTGGTAGTTGATACATCTCTAGGAATGCACCCATTTCTTCCAGGTTATCTAATTTGCTGGCATAGAGTTGCTCATAATATGTTCTTATAATTGTTTGTATTTCTTTGGTGTTGGTTGTGATCTCTCCTCTTTCATTCATGATTTTGTTGATTTGGGTCATTTCTCTTTTCTTTTTGATCAGTCTGGCCAGGGGTTTATCAATCTTGTTAATTCTTTCAAAGAACCAGCTCCTAGTTTCGTTGATCTGTTCTACTGTTCTTTTGGTTTCTAGTTCATTGATTTCTGCTCTGATCTTTATGATTTCTCTTCTCCTGCTGGGTTTAGGCTTTATTTGCTGTTCTTTCTCCAGCTCCTTTAGGTGTAGGGTTAGGTTGTGTATTTGAGACCTTTCTTGTTTCTTGAGAAAGGCTTGTATTGCTATATACTTTCCTCTTAGGACTGCCTTTGCTGCATCCCCCAAATTTTGAACAGTTGTGTTTTAATTTTCATTTGTTTCCATGAATTTTTTTAATTCTTTAATTTCCTGGTTTACCCACTTATTCTTTAGTAGGATGCTCTTCAGCCTCCATGTATTTCAATTTTTTCCTAATTTCCTCTTGTGATTGAGTTCTAGTTTCAAAAGCACTGTGGTCTGAAAATATGCAGGGAATGATCCCAGTCTTTTGGTACTGGTTGAGACCTGATTTGTGACCTAGGATGTGATCTGTTCTGGAGAATATTCCATGGGCACTAGAGAAGAATGTGTATTCTGTTGCTTTGGGATGGAATGTTCTGAATATATCTTTGAAGTCCATTTGATCCAGTGTGTCATTTAAAGTCTTTATTTCCATGTTGATCTTTTGCTTAGATGATCTGTCCATTACAGTGAGGGGGATGTTAAAGTCCCCTACTATTATTGTGTTGTTGTCGATGTGTTTCTTTGATTTTGTTACTAATTGGCTCATATAATTGGCTGCTCCCTTGTTAGGGGCATAGATATTTACAATTGTTAGATCTTCTTGTTGGATAAACTGTTTAAGTATGATATAGTGTCCTTCCTCATCTCTTATTATAGTCTTTGGTTTAAAATCTAATTTGTCTGATATAAGGATTGCCACCCCAGCTTTCTTTTGATGTCCATTAGCATGGTATATTGTTTTCCACCCTCTCACTTTCAATCTGGATTTATCTTTGTGTCTAAAATGAGTGTCTTGCAGACAGCATATCAATGGGTCTTTTTTTTTTATCCAATGATACCCTGTGTCTTTTGATTGGGGCATTTAGCCCATTTACATTCAGAGTAACTATTGAAAGATATGAATTTAGTGCCACTGTATTGCCAGTAAGGTTACTGTTACTGTACATTGTCTGTCTTCCTTTCTGGTCTATGTTACTTTTAGGCTCTCTCTTTGCTTAGCAGACCCCCTTTCCATATTTCTTGTAGGGCTGGTTTCGTGTTTGCAAATTCCTTTAGTTTTTGTTTGTCCTGGAAGCTTTTTATCTCTCCTTCTATTTTCAATGACAGCCTAGCTGGATATAGTATTCTTGGCTGCATATTTTTCTCGTTTAGTGCTCTGAAGATATCATGCCAGTCCTTTCTGGCCCACCAGGTCTCTGTGGATAGGTCTGTTGCCAGTGTAATGTTTCTACCATTGTAGGTTACATATCTCTTCTCCCGAGCTGCTTTCAGGATTTTCTCTTTGTCTCTGAGACTCGTAAGTTTTATATTAGCTGTCAGGGTATTGACCTATTTTTATTGATTTTGAGAGGGGTTCTCTGTGCCTCCTGGATTTTGATGCCTGTTTCCTTCCCCACATTAGGGAAGTTCTCTGCTATTATTTGCTCCAATATACCTTCTGTCCCCCTCTCTCTTTCTTCTTCTTCTGGGATCCCAATTATTCTAATGTTGTTTCGTCTTATCATATCGCTTATCTCTCGAATTCTGCCCTCATGATCCTGTAGTTGTTTATCTCTCTTTTTCTCAGCCTCTTTATTTTCCATCATTTGGTCTTCTATATCGCTGATTCTTTCTTCTGCCTCATTTACCCTAGCAGTTAGTGACCCCATTTTTGATTGCACCTCATTAATAGCCTTTTTGATTTTGACTTGGTTAGATTTTAGTTCTTTTATTTCTCCAGAAAGGGTTTCTCCAATAACCCATGCTTTTTTCAAGCCCAGCTAGTATCTTTAAAGTCATGATTCTGAACTCTAGGTCTGACATCGTACTAATGTCAGTAGTGAGTAGGTCCCTGTTAGACGGTACTACCTCTTGTTCTTTTCGCTGAGGTGATTTTTTTCATCTTGTCATTTTGTCCAGAGGAGAACAGATAAATGAAAGAAGAGAATGCTAACAGGTTAACAACCTCAAGCAAATATACTGTATACAAATCAGAAAAGACCTGAAACCAGGGGACAAGAAAGGGAAAGAAAGAAGAGAAAAAAAAAAGGAAAAGGAAAAAGATAAAAACAAACAAAAACAGAACAAAACAAAGAAAAACAGAATAGGATCAAATATGATCAGGCTAGTGCATAGATCAGTGCCACACTCTAGCTTTTGGGCATATTTTGGTCTGTTAGAAGAAAGTGCCTGCTAAAATTTTAAAGGAAGAAAGACTTATATATGTATAAAATAAGGGTTGATACAATGAAGGGATGGCAGATGACTGTAAAGATGAAAATTATAAAAGATTTTATAAAAGGAATCGATAAGATATGAAGTTGTTTTTAAAAAGAAAGAAGAAGATTTAAATAGAAAAAGAAAAAAGAAAAAAGAAAAAAAAAGGGAGAGAATATGATCAGGCTGGAGAATAGAACAAAGCCATACACTAGTGATTTAGGGTATATTTTGATCTGTTAGAAGAAATTGTACCCCAAAATTTTAAAGAGAGAACAACTTATATATATATGCCAAACATAAGGGTAACTACTATGAAGGGCTAAAAATATGACTCTAAAAATGAAAAATAAAAAAAAAATTTTAAAAAGGGATTGATAAGATGTTGTTTGAAAAAGGGAAAAAGAAAAATTAAAAAAAACAGTTAAAAAATTAACTTTGAAAAACTAATGAATCATGGTAAAAAAGCCATGAATTCTATGTGCAGTATTCCCCTAGCGCTGGAGTTCTCCCGTTCTCCTTGATCGGTAAACTTGTTCTTGGCTTGCTGGCTGTTCTGCTGATCTTCTGGGGGAGGGCCCTGTTGCCGTGGTTCCCAAATGTCTTTGCCGGAGGTGGAATTGCCCTGCCCTTGTGAGTCCGGGCTAAGGAAGCTGCTTCGGTTTGCTCTCAGGAGCTTTTGTTCCCTGCAAGCTCTCGGTACAGCTTTGGAGGACCAGGGTGAAAATGGTGGCCTCCCAATCTCCGCCCGGAGGAGCTGCGACCTCGGGGCCCTGCTCCTCAGTGTGCCCCCAGAGAAAAGCAGTCACTTCCGTGTCCCCGGTCTCCAGCTGCACTCCGTGCTCGCCCGGCCTGTGATCGAGCGTTTCTATGTCTGGCACCCGACCCCATGTGGAGTCTCCAAACCCAGCAGATCCCTGCGGTGCGCTTCCGCGCCGCTCCTCCCAGGGTAGGAAGGGGAGTCTCCCCAGATCTGCCGCTTGTTGGGTCCCTGCTGGAGAAGCAGTGGCCCGACTGTGTCATTGATCGCAGTTTATGGCAACCCTGAGCTGAGAGCCCACGCCTCGGCTCCGTCTCTGCAGTCGGCTTCCCCGCTCCGATATGTGGGAGCTCTGCCGCACTCAGGCACCCCCGGTCTTTCTGTGACCACGAGGGTCCTGAAACCACACTGTCCCGCGAGGGTTCCACCCCCCACTTAGCCACTGGAGTGATGTCCCTCAGTGGAGCTGACTTCTAGAAGTTCTGATTTTGTGCTCCACAGCTCTATCACTTGCCAGAAGTGGCCGACGGAGGCCCCCTCCCCCGCCGTCTATCCTCCCAAATATCGCCTAGGATTCACTTCTCCGCACGCCCTACCTTCCAGTAAGTGGTCGCTTCTCTGTTCAGAGAGTTGTTGCTACTCTCCTGGTCGATCTCCTGTTGAGTTCGTAGGTGTTCAGAATGGTTTGATCCCTATTCAGCTGAATTCCTGAGACCAGACGAAATCCAGGTCTCCTACTCCTCCGCCGTCTTGCTCCACCCTCCTTCCTCCACTGCATTTTTAAGGGAAGAAATGGGCAAGATAGGTAGGTATGCTAAGTAAGCGTAGGCTTGGATAATTTGAATATTTTCTGTAGGCTCTGTGCTCTCCCGGTGGTTCCTAGTTGTCAGGCACCTAGCTCTCAGATGACTTAGGGCAAGGGAATATTGATTTGCTGTGTGAGTTTGATAAAGAACGTAGTTGGGTGTCGGTCCTCTGTATTAGTTGGCTTGCATATCAAAGGTATGCTTGAAGGTAACTTATTTGCTATATCTAGGTACTGCCTAACCTTCTGAGGGGCAGTTCCTCCTCAGGTCTGCAAGGCTCTTAGACATCAACGCATGAAATATATGCAAAAATGGACAGGGAAAGAAACAACAAATGTTGGAGAGGTTGTGGAGAAAGGGGAACCCTCTTACACTGTTGGTGGGAATGCAAGTTGGTACAGCCACTTTGGAAAACAGTGTGGAGGTTCCTCAAAAATTTGAAAATAGAGCTACCCTATGACCCAGCAATTGCACTCGGGGGTATTTACCCCAAAGACACAGATGTAGTGAAAAGAAGGGCCATATGCACCCCAATGTTCATAGCAGCAATGTCCACAATAGCCAAACTGTGAAAAGAGCCGAGATGCCCTTCAACAGATGAATGGATAAAGAAGACGTGGTCCATATAGACAATGGAATATTACTCAGCCATCAGAAAGGATGAATACCCAAATTTACATCAACATGGATGGGACTGGAGGAGATTATGCTAAGTGAAATAAGTCAAGCAGAGAAAGTCAATTATCATATGGTTTCACTTATTTGTGGAACATAAGGAATAGCAGGGAGGACATTAGGAGAAGGAAGGGAAAAATGAAGGGGGGGAAATTGGAGGGAGAGATGAACCATGAGAGACCATGGACTCTGAGAAACAAACAGGGTTCTAGAGGGGAGGGGGGAGGGGGACTGGTTAACCCGGTGATGGGTATTAAGGAGGGCACGTACTGCATGGAGCACTGGGTGTTATACGTAAATAATGAATAATGGAACACTACATCAAAAACTAATGATGTATTCTATGGTGACTAAAATAACATAATCAAATTTAAAAAATTTTAAAAAATAAGAAAACATGATTAATACAGTCATCTTCTTCTATAATATATGAGGAAAGTTCTGGCTTTTTTTTTTTTTTTTCAGAGAGAGAGCATGCCTGGGCCTGATTTGGGGGGAAGAGGCAGAGAATCCCAAACAGACTCTGTGCTCATTGGGGAGCCCTATGTGGCACTCGATTTCAGGACTTGAGATCATGATCTGAGCTGAAATCAAGAGTTGGATGCTTGACCAACTGAGCCATCCAGGTGCCTCTGGAAAGTTCTGGCATTTTGATCTCATTAACTGTAGACCACCTAGCAGTTAATTAATGCTAATCCTATACCTTTGAGCCAATGTTAGGGCTCAAATGAATGGACACCTCTCAGTGAATTGGGGCTACTCATGACTTTAATTTGTCTGTCACTTAATGAACTTAGAATCTACTACCATAACACAAACTCCAGGCTTATGGTGATACAGAATGGTGTGGTTCTAGAAAAATCTTTCTGTTTATGGGCTATCTTATCCCATAGATGGCCATTTATTTCTCAGTGTGGATTCTATTGGAACTCAGGTCTTAAATATAGACCTGGAAGTAATAATGGATGCTGTGTGGAGGGGCCTTCACAAAAATTAGCATCATTTGGTGAGCCACTGTCCCAGCTTTCATGATTGAACAGTTTTTGCAGGGGAATCACGTTCCTTCACAGTGTGTGTTGGGGGAAGAATCACTTGTGCCAATAAAAATGATTCAAACAGATTTAGGAGTTCAGAGTTTTCAGTCTCAGGATCCTACTTTTTCCCAACCAGTATATAGGAGATCTGGTGGAATTCAGCTCTCAATTGGAATGCTATTTTGCACGTCCTACAGTTAGGCCCTGGATTATCGGTCATAGCTGCTCTATGTCCACATATAAGAGGAGAAGGAATCCTTCTGTGCTACCATAAGCTTTGTGATCTTCCTCACTGTGTTTTGTTTTTGTTTGTGATCTTCCTCGCTGTGTTTTTGTTAACATAATTACTTAACACAATTCCTTAACTTAACTTTCGATTTCTTTCTTTCTCTATGTATTCCTTTGGCTGTCTAGGGCCATAAGCAGAAGACAGGTGACTCCATAATTTCTATGATCCACATAGCAACTAGATTAGAGGCCTGTTGATATCCCAAAGCCTTGCCCTCTATTTGCATTTCATCCCATATCACCACTGGAGATAATATGACTAATTTTCTTGCCACCAATGTTGTGTATTATTCAAGTCCCAGTTGCCCCAACTGGAGATTGTAGATGTTCTCCACAGTTATAGAAGCAACCCAATCCCCAAATACCATATTTTTGGTATGTTTCATGGGATCCTGATCCCAATGACGATACCAGTTAGGATCCTAAGAGGAAATAAATGGCACCCTAAATTAGCACCCTAAAATAACATCCTAAGGCAAAAATACCTAAAATTTAATGAGAAGAGTTTGATAAAGAGACTGCTAATAAAGATATGGGCAGTGTGGGGAAATGACAAGGGATAAAACAGTTCACAAAGCTGGTAATAGTGGAGGCCATTACTATCTCCAGGCTTGCAGGGGTGTGGGGAGGGAATGATTGGCAGAATCTGGAGACAGCTCTGTAGAGAGGACTGTTTAACCAAACAGTATGGTTCAGGGACATAGCTGACTGCCAGGCTTCTGGTAAGGGCAGGAGAATATATATCCTTGTCTCATATTCATCCCTTGCTTTGATCTCCTCCTATAGGTGCTCCTCATGGATTAAACTTAACTAACACATGAAAGACTAGGAGTTCAGTGATGTGGTCAGCTTCCTGGAGCATAGGGGAGTTTTCTTGGGTGTACTGTGGATATGGAAGTGCTCAGTTTGTGCCTTGCGGTATATTCTAGCTTAATTTGAGCTGGGCTTGCTCTCTAAAAGGGTTAAATCGAGGACCTGACTCCAGCAATCTATCCATTTGGTGCTGTCACCTAGAGAGAGGCTGGAGGGATAGGAAATGGAGCCATTTCCTGGGGGGAGTATATAAGAGGAATCCCTAGTGTGTTGAGGCATTTGCTCTGTGTTCTCAAATTTAGGACAATTTTAGTCACTATGACAGGGGCCAGCAAATTTTCTGCAAAGTGCCAGGTAATAAATATTTTAAATTTTGCAGGTTATATGGTCTTTAACACAATTACTTAACTCTCATTGTAGCACAAAAGCATCCCCTAAACAAATGGATGTGACTGGGTTCCTATAAAACCTTATTTATCAAAGTAGGTTAAGAATAGGATTTGGGCCAGGGCCATAGTTTGCATACTTCTACTCTACAGAAGCTGGAATCAGAAACAGGAAATTGAATTGGAAGCCCAGTTACATAGACTGGACCAATTCAGCAGTAATTGGTGAATGCTGTGAGCATTAGTTAGCAATTTTGTGCTCAGGTTTTACCTTCAGGCAAACTGATTTACAGCAGTGAATCTGTGACTGCAAGATTAATTTCTGACATCCCTGGTTGGAGGGTTGATACTGCTAAAATGCTGCTTTTCCAGTTACGTTTGAATCAGGAACCTAGTGGGACCAAGGGTATAGGTAGCAGACACCCTCACTTTTGAGAAAGATTAAGTCAGCTACCCTGTTCTAATGGCACCTGCATGAATGAGCCTCTCTTTCCTATAAGATCCTCCCCTGCACGTTCTTACAAGTAGGCCTTATTTGTTGCTCTGAATTTCACCCCCTTGCTTGTTCCTGGGTCTGCATTCATCCTGTTCAGTGGGCCTTGTCTCCACATTCTACCTTTTCCCCATCTGGCTAATTCTAGTTAGGCAGGACATAGAGTATGATTGCTTGCATTTCCAGCTAGTATTTTTATATATTTTTCATTTACTTTGCATCTAAAACTTTGGTTGTATTTTATTGCTTATTTTCTGAAATTGAGTTGGACTTGGTGCATGTAGTTTTAAGCCATTAAAAGGTTTAATTGGAGATTCAGGAATGTAATCGATTTGGTTCTCTGGATTTATTAGCCCCTGAATCACACACAGCAGAAACCGGAACGTTGACGAGTTCTTGTCCAGATTTTGAATTACTTCATTGTGGTTTCAAACATAGAAAAGGCACAGTTCAGAGTTTTTAGCTCCAGATTCAAATACTTGACAGTAGAGAGTTCTGGATTGCTTCCAAAAGTTTTGACACTTTAAAAAAGTTACACACTTTTCTTTTATAGTAGTGGGAATGGATTTCCATGCGTGTAACAACCTTCGCTCAGTCCCTCACCTATCAACCTTTCTAAGCAAGGGTGTGCATTTGAGCAAATAGGGGTTGGCTTTGAGAGTGTGGCCACAGGGCAGAGCTATACTAACTGGCCCATGCAGGATTGTGTTGAAGAATTAAGCTTTGTTTTCACCTTGTTAATTGGACTAGGCAGAATTGTGAGTTGGCCTGAAGTGATCTCTAAAACAGACCTGCTCACCACACATCTAGTTTAGCAGCTGTTTGCCATTTATAAGGCAGGATGTGAAAACCAGCGCAGTGGCTGCTAACTCAGCCCTTCTGGAGGGGATCCAGAGCAGCTGGAAGGGAGTATAGACTCAGGGTGGAGGTTCTGTTAGATTACTCGCAAGACGGCAAGTTGGGGTTATGGCTTCATAGTTCCTACCGCCATGGCAGAGTCAGGAGAATGGCAGGGAGGAGGTGCCTCTCCTTGGGACTGTCCCATGCATTCTGCTGAGCTTCAGAGGCGCGAGGTTGGGCAGGATTGCAAATTAGAAAGAGTTCTTGATGGAGGAATAAGAAATCAGGATTCCAGTCCTAGTTCTGCCTTTAATTGCTATGTAAGGGAGGGCTAATCACTCAGCCTTTTCTGGAAGTTGGTTTCCTTATCTGTAAAGTAGGGATAATTAGTCCTGCCCTATCTCTGTCAAAGAGATGATAAGTACCAAATGAGAACATTAATGAATGTGAAAGAACTTCAAAATGGTATAAAGCATAAGAGAAAGACATTATTATCATAGCTGCTAATAAAATTGATGGACTCACTAGCACCACAGTGCTTTCTGTATCAAACACAAGCTCCTCCCCCAGGCTTCCAAGTCCGTTTCTCAACTGACCTCCATTTTATGAGGTACTGTTACAAATCCCTTACCTGAACTCTGCTCCAACTAAGCTATTCTCACAATCTTTCTTTCCACATCACAGTTTGCTCCTCCCTACCTTTAGGTTTTTGTGTATTTTGTTTCTGGTTTCCTCCCAATTCTTTTTTTTACCTTCCCTCACAGTGTCACTTTGTCTCTTACAGCATATTCCAGAAGGGCACCGCCGCCTCCCCCCCCCCCCCCCAGCTCTCTTCTCACTCAAAATAGTCCTTGGAAGATCCCAGATACTTCCGGGGCATTAACACTATCCGTCTGCTGATAAGCTCTTCTCATTTTAGTTGACGACAACACCATTCTCCCACTGGGAGTTAGACAAGATGATTTCTTTTCCCTCTTCCTCCTCCTTTCCCTCATATCCCACACTTCCTTATCCATCAAGTCCTGTACCATCTGTCTCCTGACTCTCGGTAGCATTGCTGTGCTTTACTTTCCATCCCAATCTCTGATAACTTGGATTATTGTTGCAGTTTACTGATTAGAGCCCCTGATTCGAGTCTGTTTCCCTGCCAATACATCTTCCACTCTTCTGCCAAACTGTAATTTCTCAAACACAAATCTGATCATGCCATTTTCCTGCTTCAGATGCTTCAGTGACTCATGCTTTTCAGAATTGAGTTCAAATGTCACCCGGTAACACACACATCTCCTCATGTTCTGCCTCCCACCTTACACTCTCCCCACTGGGTAGAAGCCTTTTTAGGTCTTGAACTGATCTAAGAATCTGAGGAAAAAGAAAATTTTATAGGTAAAGATTTGCAAACGAATGGCCATTTGCTCCTGGAGCTCATTCTTGCCACCCTTATGCATCACCACATTTGTAGTCTCCTTCCAGCCTCACTCCCTGCCGTCTCCCCACCCAGACACTTGGCTGCAGGGCACAGAGGTTCCCAGTGATGTGTGGCTTTTTCATGCCTCTGTGCCTTCATACTTTGTATCCCCTCTTCTAGGAATTCCCTTCTTACCATCTTTGTCCAGCTGAAGACCACTTGTTCTTCAAAACTTAGTTCAAAAATTACCACTTCTAGGCCATCTTCTCTCATTGTCTATCTGGTTTATTTATTCCTGCTTTGTGGTTCCAGAATAGCCTGAGTGGTCTTGTATCCCACTTTAACTCAACAGAATTTTGATCTACTGCATGTTTACTTGCTAGATTATTTTCAGGTAAAGATCTTGTCTTAAATAACCATGTATTTCCAGCTCACAGCCTATTACCTGGCATATAAGAAGCACTCAGTAAAATGTTTGCTGAAAGACATTGAATTGTTCCAATCTAGAATACTCTTTTCCCTCCCTTTATATGCACCTTATAGTTCCCTTAAGATTAACCACAAAGACAATCTCTTTATATAATCTTGCTTCATTATTGCCATCATTTAATGATCTTCTTTTTGGATTTCTTTATTCCTAGTGTGTGGTTTTAGCGTTGCATGTTAATTTAGAAGTTGCTTTGAAATATATCACCCTAAACCATCACTATTCTTTAAGTATATGGTGCCATGTAGCGTAGAGTGTCTTGGGAAAGGAGTCAGAAGACCTTATTCCAGTTTTAGCTCTGCTGTGAACTAAATGTGTAGCCCTGGGCAAAGTATTGACTTTTCTCCCCTCTTGGTTTATGTTTTCTTATTTTTAAAATGAGGGGTCTGTACAGTCTGTAAGATGGCTGCCTGTTAAAAGGCTATATGCCCCTAATGTCTTTAATTTTTACATATAGTATCTATATATTTCAGTTTTCCAATTATACTGTAGTTTCTGCATGGGAGGGATATCTTGTGCTGCAGTCCTTTTTTTTGTCTGTGTCACTAACTACACGTCTGTAGATACATCAAATGAGCACTTAGGAAACTCTAAGCATCACCCCGGGAGATTAAGTGTGAAAGAATGATGTAACAAAGGGTTAATAAAATCATTTTTTTGCAACTTCAAATCTCTGGATTACTCAGGAGTTGTGTGTTATTAATGTATCTCATGTATATATCCCTCTAACCAGGCCTTTCCCTGAGAAGGAAGGCCAGATTTGAATCTTCAAACCTTCTTTTTGAAGTAAGAATTTCCTTCCATCTTGGGAAAAGATGTATTTTGATTCAAAGTGGGAAAAAGAGCTTTAGGAGACTCTAAAAGAACTTCAAAGGAATTTTTGGATTCCAAATTATGCCAACAAAATTAGCAAAAATAAATCAGAAAAAAATATGACTTTTTTTTCCTTGCTAATCTAAAGGAAAATGTGCTGCTCTTCAGAGTATAATTTAGGATTTCACCAGACTATGAATTTTTGACTGGTGGTCAGAGACCTGTTTATAATTTCAAAGAAAGGACACAGGTTAGTGGCCTGGGTAATTGGTAGTGACATTCATTACATCCTACTGACTTTTTTTTTTTTTTTAAGAACTCTGTGTTTATCCAGGACAGGTGCTCTTCATCTCCTTTCATCTCAGCTTTTGAAAATCAGCAGCATCCTCCCTCAGTAGTGGCCATATGTGTAGAGGACTCAACCATGGGTTATGGAGGTCAAAAGAGTTGCAGTTGAAGCAATTCTGTATAGCTGAATAGTAAATCCTAAACACCAAACCCTGTCTCACAAAGAATAAATCAAGTTTTTCCTTAACTAATTTAGATTGACTCTGTTGAACAGCCACTAACTACTTAATTCACTTCGATCAGCTGTTTCTTTTCTGTTGGTCCATGTGGGTGGGAAATGGCCTTAATTTTCTAATTAAAGGAGTCAAAATTATACTAACCACACATTTATCATAGATTTGCATTTGTAATTATTTATTTTTATATCTCTACCAACAGCATATCTGGAGCATTTGACACCTAAAGCAGATCAATTTTTAACCCTCCGCTGCTCTAACACAATTATTTTCTGTGATGATTATTATTTTCTATAGTACTTGGTACACTACACCATGAGTTCCTTGGAGTCAGGGACCATGTGTTACTTTTCTTTGACTCTCCAGGGCTAGTATTTTGCCTGATTTTTAGTACATTTCCAAGAAATGTTTATAAATTGAATGAATGAAAGAATGGATGGATCATCATATGCAGCATGGCCAAGATTAATTACCAAGTGACTGTTAACATGCTAGAGATGATATACCACATTAGACAGAAGTCTGCATTTTCTTTGGTGTGCCTAGATAATGACTACAAAATTCTTTAAAGCTGTTATGTAGAATTCTACCAGTGGAAACCTGTGGACTTGATGATAGGTTCTTACATTTCAGTGTCAGGTCTGATCTCTCCAAGTCTTTCAAAACTATAGCTCCTGGCATTTCAAGTGCTCTAGCTATAGGCCCAAAGTGGGTCAGATGCCCAAACTGTCATAGCTAATTTGCCCTTACTATCGAAATTCTGTGCTGGGTATCAGAATCACACTATTGTGTCTCTTACCCTCTAACTGTTATTCAACTTTCATTTCTCACACTAATTTTGCAAGCACTGAAGTGCAAATTAAGCAGTAATTAGGGAGTAAAAATACATAACTACATGATGCTTCAGTCTTCTATACCATATCAATTGCTGCATAGAAATTCTCAGTAAAGATGCCAAACTGAGTACCACCATTTAAAGAATGTGAGTGCTCTGTCATTCTGAGGGTAATCCATTTTAAAATAACCTTTCTGCTAAGACTCCTGTTTACCCGTGGATACAAAAGTAAGCAAGGATTTAAACAGTCTTAAAAAAGTAACTCCTTTTCCAGTTTTATAACTCTAGCATGAAAAGCAGATCTATATATGCCTAAGATCTTAATATGCTTCCAGATGATACTTTTTTCCCACCGCATGAGCATGTGTTCATTTGTTCAATTAGTAATACCGTAAGTAATTTCAGATCTTAAGAGGCCGTGTGTCATTTTATAATACACTTTAAAAATTCTTCAAAGTGGCCCAGTCTTTAAGGTGAAACCAGGCTGCTGGTAGGAGAACAGGGTCTCTGGGATTTCCCATAGTGTGGGATGCAGAGGGCCATTCTCCCTCTTGATCAGTGCCCTGACAGTTCAGAACTTTGCATTTGAGGCTTGGCCAGATGATGTGCCAGAAGAAATTTCAATGGCTTGGAATAAATTTTTTATTCTTTTTCTTTTTCACATTTGTTGGGTTTTATTAGTATTTACCTGGCACCATGCTAGGCACCCTTGCTTGAATTATATAATTGACTTTAATTCTCAATCAACCTATGAAATGGCTTTTATTTCTCTTCCTTTATATATGAGGCAACTGCGGTGCTCAGGTAATTAGCCAGTATTTAAAATTAGGTTTTTCTTTTTTTTTTTTTAAAGATTTTATTTATTTATTTGACAGAGAGAGACAGCGAGAGAGGGAATACAGCAGGGGGAGTGGGAGAGGGAGAAGCAGGCCTCCTGCCGAGCAGGGAGCCTGAAGCAGGGCTAGATCCCAGGATCCTGGGATCATGACCTGAGCCAAAGGCAGACGCCCAATGACTGAGCCACCCAGGCACCCCTAAAATTATGTTTTCTTATTATTTTATGTGCAGTATTCTTTCTATGATACAATAGTAAGGACATTTGGTCAATGGCCACTGGCTTATTTCTCTCCTTCTAGGCTCTTTTTCTGTCCATCTTACTTCAAACATAAGTTGTAACCAAACTGACCATTTTTCTGTTTGTCAGGCTTGCTGTGCATTCTCATGCCTCCTAGCTTCACACAGGTTATTCTCAGAGATCACTATTTCCTTTCTCTGTGCCTGACAAAATTCTCCCTACTGGAGCCCTCATAAAGGTTTTTACCACATTTGGGAATCCTGTGATTTCCCCTAGCACCTGGCATTTCTACAATTATAGCACTGATTACACTGTGTGCTGAGGCCTTGCTTATTGTCCTGTCATAGCTATAAACCTTGTGAAGCAGGGTAGGGCCCATTAGCAGCACTAGTATTGTGCCTGGAGCCTAAAGTTTGCTCAACATGTAACTACTGATTGTTGTTGAGTTTGATTGTAATTCCTCCACTTTCTCTTCAAAATCCCCAGTGTAGAATGTACCAACACCACCAACAATGGTTGTCTTTGGAGTGTGGGACTGGGAGGTAAGTGGGGGGAGGACACATTTCTTTGTATACCTTTGGTGTAAATAACTTACCATGCTCATGCATTAACTTGTAAAGAAAAGGAACAAGTATTAAAAGGAAAAACAAAAACTCTGGCCATACGATTTTGAAAGTCTGTGCTTTTTTCCCCACAGTCTTTCTCTAAATTCTTTCTATGTATTGGCAAACCAAAAGCTCTCAACAGAATAACCAGTGGATCTGTGTATTGGTGGTAAAATATTGCTACAGGGGCAAGTGTCAGCCATTTGGCTAATTTAGTCACCCTGGCTGTGAACCATAGTCTGCTGCTACTGAACACAACACAGAAGGCCAAAACTAGGTAGGAAAATTTCTGATATGCAAGACTTATGAAATAGTCATGCCCAGTATATTTGGTAGATCTATAGGAAAACTTTAATTTTCCCAAATATATATTATACATCATAAATCACTTGGAGCTTGAAGAAAACAGAGATATTTTGGTTGAAGTGTAATAGGATATTTTCTCTTGATAAGAAAATAATATAAATGTACTAGATATGAATCAGCCCCAATAAATAATCCAGGAGATTTTTTAAGGTAGGGAAAAGAAAGTTTTTCAAGGCTATAAATATATAAGGGAACAGACTTCTAGAGTATATATTGAACCAACTGAGAGGCAAACTCCAATAAGGGAAGATTAAATTAAAAGCTTGGAAAAACTTGAAAGTGCCCTTGTTTTGGGGGAAAACATAGAGACTCTCAATTGGAAGTAGTTTGTATAGTATTTGATCATATATATAATCTGTTAATAAGGAGCACAAATTAAAGTTATTTTAATCCAACAAATGGCTATTAAGTCCTCTTTCTAGGAATGGAACCCTCTCTTAGGAACAGCAAGGGGGTATAGAACATAAGGCTGAGTGCTTTCCTTAAGGAAATTTACAATTTAAAATGGTGGGAATGATAAAACAAGTATTGAAATAACCACAATAACCCTAAAATTAGAATTATCGTCTGAGAGGTACACACAACATCCTAAAAATTAGAAGAGGAGAACTTCATGCAATAGAGAGTTGATGAGAGACTTCATTCATGCCAAGTGGCACTAGGGATCTGTAGTGAAGCAGGGAACATTCTAGGAACAAGGAAGAAGCAGGAGCATAGGTTTGGAGGTGAAAGGTAAGGAGTGAAAGGAATAGCAGGGTCTATTCTGGCTGTAGCGGAGGATACATGTAGGAAACTGGTGGGAATAAAGTCTGGGAACCTAGTTTTGGATGAACTTGCCTGCCAACTGGCAAAGGAGAGGCAATGTAGAACTTGAAAAGAGCAAAGCACTGGGACTCAGAAGACCTGGACTTAGGTTCTACTTCAACACGTTGACATGATATTCACCCCTCAGGGTGCTCTAAATAATTATTTTATTCTTCACAGAACTGAGAGTTGGTGTGAGGAGCAAATGAGGTAAGTAACGTATGAAGAAACACACATGTAAAAATCATCATTCCCATTGTAGTGAGGGTCCCAGCTTGAGAAATTAAGCTGTGTTCCTCACCCAGAATTCACTCATGCATTTTCTTCTGATTCCAGAAGTATATTTCCATGAGTGCCTAAAGATTTATCTGGAAAAAAACATGTTCTAAAGGAAGAGAGACTTGAGGAATGAAAGCCACTATGGGTTAGTGGGTATGAGTACAAACCGAAGACAGACCTAGAATTGAACCTTGACTTCTTAGCCCTGATAAGCTATGCAACTTCTCTAAGTGATTGAGATAATGATTGATGTAATGTATGTAGAGTGCTTAATAGAGTGCCTGGAAACTATCACAAGTTCAACAAATTATGAATATTATTATTATAATTATTTTTGTGCTTGACTTAAGGGCAGTGGGACAGAGATATTGGTCAGTTGTGTTTTCTGGTATTACAGCTCCACAGAATCATGCCTGGGACCTAGGGAAAGATGTGACAATAATACAATGGGTAAAAATTGAAAGAGTGAATTCATGAGGTAAGGGGAGCACAGGGCGGCACAGGGTCATAGGCCACAGAACAGACTGATGGGACACTTAAAGATGAAGTCCATTGAAACCCACTGGACATGTCCCCCAATGGCCAGAGCCACTGATCTCACATGCTGCATTTGGAACAAGGAAAATGTCATGCATGGCCTTAGGTGGCTCCTACAGCAGCATCACTTCAAGGATCCAGAAGAGAAAGGGAGGAAAATGGTGGAAGGCAGTATATTGCTGAGGGTAGAATTTGAGAGGTGATGTATAAATACCTATTTGAAGACTTTGACAACTCTAAGGAGGAATTTGAGGAAGCCAGGGGAGAAGGCCATGAACTATTATTTATTTATTGTTTTGTGCTTCTTTCCCCCCTGCACCTTCTCTCCCACCCGCCAAACTGGTGTGATGTAGGGTACTGCTGATTATACTGAGACGAGGAGGAACACAACTATGCTTAGGAGGAGAGTAGCATGCGATGGCATGGGTTAGGAGAGAAGCTGGAACAGACAGATTCTTCCAAAAATTCACACTGTTCTCTCCACCCCAGAGGGTGGGCAAGACTGTCCTTTATCAGAAGGAAATAAAATGTTGGAGTTGCTATGTCTACTTCTCTAACAGAAATAAGAAAAAAATTTAACTCACCGAACACTTAAGCTCATATTTGACACTGACATCGCAAATTCATTTCTCATATCAAAGGGCAAGAATCCTAATTAAGGCTGACCACAAACTATTAATCATTTTTAATTGGGCCTGCATAATACTATCTGGTGGTTCAACAGATGAGTCTTTGGTTTATTGCACTTTACAGCGGTTAAAGGCTTTAGACAACTTCTTATTTTAGCTTCTTAATAACGTGTTGCTCTGTCAACATTTACTTTAATATTTAGCAGCACATGCTTTTGATGCCCATGTAGTATTATTCCAGTGCACCCCTTGATTCCTTGCCCCCTCATTTTCCTGAGGTAGTTATAAAATAGGTTTTCATTTCAACCTGTAGGTGACTTTGAAGACATATTGCCATATGGTGCTAAAAACATTATAATACATCACCGCTTGTTTGCCAGATGTTCTCCTCTGCTAGGCAGTGATTCAGATGCTCTGTGATGATTTTGCAAAATGAATCCTGCTAAATTGGAAAGTTTTACTTGTCACATCCCATCTCATTATTATTGGCTGGGTATTTCAAACATACAAGAAAAACACGGTTTGAACGAATCCATTAGATATGCAAATAGCAGTATTTCCTTTTGCCCAGGTGCCTGCCAGCCTTGCATGGGACAGCATCCCCATTGCACAAAGTGGGAAATGGAGTCACAGGATGCTGACTCCGCAGGATAGCTTGGATGTAGATGGGCACTGCCAAGGGTTTATTCAAGGCACTGGGATTTCAAGCTGCTTTCTATGTTGTGCAAGCAGAGACAGGCGTAGCCTTTCTCTAGGTTGAATACCCAGCTGCTTACATAGTGTGATTTGAGAAGGACTGGGAAGGCCCCAGATTTTCTCCTTATTCATTTTCACCATTGTTGATTTAGTATTTGAAGTAAGGGGCTTTACTCCAGATTTTCTCTTTTAAATAGTCATCTATTACAGAGGTGGGGCAGAGTTTGTAGTGTAAGGGGTTAAACTCAATCACTTACCTTTGGTCGCTTTTATCCTATATCCATCTTCAACCTGGTATCTCTAGTACCTGCAAAGCACTCAATGAATATTCATTGAATTAATAAATGAATGAACTAATACATGAACAAAAGAATATGACTAGCCTCCATAGGGAAGAACACTAGTGAAGAATGTATGCAATACCGGAAAGATGCTAGGGATGGGAGGATAGTAAAATGGCAAGTCAGTTGACCACCTTAACATGCCTTGGCATGC
Source organism: Callorhinus ursinus (assembly GCF_003265705.2). Lineage (NCBI taxonomy): Eukaryota > Metazoa > Chordata > Mammalia > Carnivora > Otariidae > Callorhinus > Callorhinus ursinus. The sequence goes on from NW_027397138.1 coordinate 4,051,573, forward strand.
CAGGACAAGTTTTGGCAGAAAGACTTTCTTGCTAGACCTCATCTCTGTAGAGTTACTGACTGCAGCTTTAGGGCTGAGCCATATACTCCCATTGCTGTGCTCAGTGCAGCGTATTCCTTGTTGGCTGGGCCTTTCCACCCTCAGCGATCGAGAAGGCCTTCTCCACAGTGTTCTGTATTGGTTGTGATATGGCACCAGTGTTTCTCCCAGCCTGGGTCAAGCTTCAGTCTATCCAGTTCCACTGTCATTGATAGAGCTGCCAAAATGGCGGACAGCAGCTCCATCGCTGGCTTCCTGTCGGATGCTGGCTGTCATGTGTTTTGGCAGCTGGACCAAAAGGGCTTTTCCTGGCAAAATACCAGATTCTTATAAACATGCCTTTAACAGGGATAACCCTTGGACCTGGAATACATTTGAAATCATTACAGTAGGAGACAGATTCAGTCCAACATTGATATTCACACCACAGTGGAAAAATTCAGACACTGATGGATTTCTGATAGTCCAGAATGAAAACTTAATTCAGGACAAAAAGGCAAAGCTGAGAGAAGGACTGTTCCTCTGGAGGTGATGGCTTCAGTGAATAGCAAGAGGATTATAGGACAAACTTCAAGTGTTCACTGTGTGAATTCAAACTATGCTGAGAAAATACTAAGATGTTATATTATAGGGACTGGAAATGATAAGGTTTGAAATTGCTGATGGGTTAAAACAAGTAATTCAACTTCTTTTACTTCACTTTGGAAGGAAATGGGCAAAATTTCCTGTCGACAAGTGTTTAATATATACTTGCTAAGGTAATAACTGCTTGAGCTGTAACTATGTCTAAGCATAGTGCTGAAGACATTTTGTTTCTCCTGTCTCTTGATTCTCATGAGAATCTCTCCTATGAAGTTGGTATTATTATGCTTATTTTCTGGATAATGAACTCGGCTTAGAGAAAACAAATGATTTGGCTTAAGGGGCTTTTAAAACTGGCTCTACCCTGTGTCCCAACCACTGTGTTCAACCACTTTGCTAGGCCTGTGGAGGCGTAGGAGATACCGAGGTGCCCCACACATATCCCCTTTCACTAGACTGTGCACCGCCCCCCCCCAGCTGACGTGTTACCTGCTTATAGCTTGCAGCTGTCCCATCCCCTTTTCCTGCTGCCTTGCTCAGTGTTACTCAACCCTCCCCAGCACCGTGGCACATGACAGATTGGTGCTTCAAGGCAGGCAACTCTGTGATGTGGTTTATGCTCTAGAAAGCCTTATCCCTATGAATACGGCTAAGAATGTATTGCTCTGTGACTACTTTCCACTTCATATCCCATTCTCTTCCCTCCCTCCCAGGTTCATCCTTAAAAGCACTCTGTCAATAAATTACATACACCTAAATGCCCATTTCAGGCTCTGCTTCGAGGCAACCTGAGCAATGGAGAGTTTCTTTTTCTAAGAAGCATACAACCTTAATGTAAGGAAGAGCTTTCAAAATAGCCAATGCCATTCAAAGATGGGATAAATTGTTTGGGTCAATACTGAATTCCCTCTTTCAAGAAATATACAGTATAGGCTGGGTACAAAGATCATCTGGACAGAGTGTTGTATAGGGATTTTAGGCATGAACTAGGAGGAGGCACTAGATAGACTTTAACTTCAGGATTCAATGATGCCATGAACTGAGACTTGTTAATAACATTTTTCTTAGGGCACCTCGGTGGCTCAGTCAGTTAAGCGTATGCCTTCGGTTCAGGTCATAATCTCGGGATCCTGGGATCCAGCCTTGCATTGGGCTCCCTGCTCAGCAGGGGTCTGCTTCTCTCTCTGCCTTTGCCCCTCCCCTCTACTCATGCTCTCTCTCTCACTCTCAAATAAATAAATAAAATCTTTAAAAAATAATATTTTTTCTCGCATATAGTGCCTTATATTTTCTAAGAAAGTGGTATTGCCTCATGGTTAAGAATATGGATGTTACGGCCTGACTTCTCGGGATCAAAGCCTAGCTCTAGCAATATTTATATGTAGTATAATCTGAGGCAAGTTTCTTGACAACTCTGTACCTTGGTTTCCTTATCTGAATAATGAAGAAATACCTAACTCAAGAGGTTTGCCATGAGGATTCAATGAGTTGGTTACGTGAAATGCTTAGAACAGTATCTACCATATAACAAGTGCTCAATAAATATTAACTATTGTTTTATATCTCTCTATATGTATGACACAACCGACTGAAGCTTTTTCTATCGAACAACGAATATGTTTGTTTTGCATTGTAATTAGTTGTTTCTTTCTCCTTCCCACTGTGTTATAAACTCCGCAATTAGAAAGAATCCTGTCTTTTTAAAAAGTTGCAATAAAATTCATATACATTAAATTCATTCTTTGAAAGTATATACTTCTGTGGCTTTTAATATATTCACAAACTTATACTCTCATTGCTATATAATTCCATAACATTTTTACCATTCCCCCCCCCCCCCCCCGCCAAAAGAAACTCATGCCCATTAATAATCCTTCTGCATTTTCCCTCCTTCCAGGCCCTGGTAACTGCTAATCTACATTCTTTTTTTTTTTTTTAAGATTTTATTTATTTATTTAAGAGAGGGAGAGAGAGAGAGAGTGAGCAGGGGGTAGGGGAGGGGCAGAAGCAGGCTCCAAGTTGAGCAGGGAGCCCGATGTGTGTCTCAATCCCAGGACCCTGGGATCATGACCTGAGCCGAAGGCAGTTGCTTAACCAACTGAGCCACCCAGGGCCTCCGATAATATACATTCTGTGTCTATTTCATGATTTGACTGATGTTTCTCTGTCTATTTCATGATTTGATTCAATAGATTTGACTATTCTGGGTATTTCATTTAAACAGAATGATATAAAATGTGGCCCTTTGTGACAGACTTCTTGCACTTAGCATAATATTTTCAAGGTTCTTCCATACTGTAACATGTATAAGTACTTCATTCCTTTTTTTTTTAGTACTTCATTCCTTTTAATGGCTAAATAATATTCCACATTTTGTTTACCTATTTGTCAGTTGGTGAAACTTTTCTCCCCCCACTTTTTGGCTATTATGAATGATGCTAATAAGAACATTTGAGTACATGTTTTCGTGTAAATATGTGTTTTCATTTCTTTTGGGCATATACTCAGGAACGGCACTTCTGGGTCATATGATAACTATGTTTAACTTTTTGAGAAACTGGCAAACTGTCTTCCAAAATGGCTAGATCATTGCACAGTCCCACCATAAATCTATAAGGGTTCTAATTTCTCCACGTTCTTGCCAATAATTTTTATTGTCCATCTTTTTGATTATATTTATTCTGGTGGGTATGAAGTGGTATGAATCTCATTGAGATTTTGACTTCCATTTCTGTGATGATTAATAATGTTGAGAATATCTTTATATGTTGTTGACTATTTGTATATCTTCTATGGATAAATGTCTGTTTAAATCCTTTGCTCATTTTTAATTGCGTTATTTTTCATTTTGTTGAATTGTAATAGTTCATTCTATATCTGAATATTAGACCTTATCAGATATATGACTCCCAAATACTTCCTTCCATTTTTTTGGTTGTCTGTTATTTTTATGATAGAGTACTTTGAAAAACAAGTTTTTAACTCTGATGAAGTCTACTTTATCTATTTATCTTATGCTTTTATGTCATATGTTATTCTAGTCCTGTAGGTTTTATATCTAAGAAACCACTGACAATCCAAAGTCATAAAGATTTATAACTATGTATTCTTCTAACTTGGTGTCTTTTGATTTAGAATCCCTGGTGAAAAGCATGATGTCTGGAATCTAGTAGATTCTCAAAACATGGTGGTGGTCGAGTTAGCGATGGGATGTATCAGAATGCCTGGCTAGACTGTGTGGGCATAGGTTGCAGTATTTTAGTATTTCTGCATTTCCATCTAGCATCTGGCATTGTGTTTGCAGTGTAGGCAATGTTTCAAGTTTCTTAGATGCTTGGTCATTGAAATCAATAAGTCTTATGATATTCTCCCTACAAACTTGATATTGAGGCAAGGAAGACACTATTTGCTCCATTTGATAGATGATAAAACTGAGAACCAGTGATTAAGAGTTACTCAGGGCCATTCGACTAGTGGCAGAGCTCTATCACTTCTGCAGGGCTTCCTTATTCAGCTCAAATGTGTAGGCTCCTTTTTCTAGGCTTAGCAGTCATCATGGTTTCTTGGCTACTTTTTGTTCAGTCACTCTTTTATGACTGTCCCTGAGACTTCTGAATGAATGCCTAGCCGTATGTGCATTGAGTACACTGAAACTGACAAATACTAAAACAAATAATCCCCAAAGCATTTCTGTCCTCATTCTTATGCTCTCTTCTCTTTGCCTTTGGTAATATTTGCTTCATTCCTTTTCTCTTCGTGGACAAACTTGACTTAAGACCTGCAAAGCTTGTTCTCTGAGCACCATCAGTATTCTGTGGCCTGTGCCACACGATTCACCATTCAATTACTATGTGTGACACCCTAGATTGTTATTCAGTTATTTTGAATTTGTAGTTCTTTGCTACTTAATTTAACTGTAAGGTTCTTGAGCACAGGGGTTATATCTTATGTGTCTCTTACATCTTTCCACAGTAGCAGGCAACATTTTTCCATTCTTATGAGATTTCTACTTTATTTGTTTTATACTTCCATTCTGTTTGTCTGTGCATTACTGGATATTGGTCAGTTTATCCACCAACCTCTCTAGGAAGCCTTTGCCACATGCTACCTTCTTTTGATTGCAAATGACTGCTGGTTTGAATAGCTCATGTGTCATTTATTTCACACTGCCTTGTGTCAAGGATATTTACGGTCATGTCTTATTTCTCTTACTACTCCTACTAAATTGTAAGGTTCTTGATTGGAGCCATTATTTATTATCCAGTTTTATGCTTTTCCATTCCCAAGAACAAGATCAGTGACTTGCTCATACAAGGGCTCAAAACAAATATGTACTTTCTTGGGATCCTTAAAATTATGGGAAATGGACAGGATTTGGAATCGTAAGACCTTAAGCTGAATTTCCATCTCTGCCATTGTGCGATCCCCAGCGAGTTATTTCTTAATGGACCTCAGATTCCTCATCTGTGACAAACCCTAGCTCAAATCAGAGTTGGGAGGTTCGTGTAACAAAATACATAAGAAAGCATAATCCAAAGTTTATTACTAGTAGTGATGGTTGTTCATGTCACCATTCTGAAATAACAGACAAGATGAGTTTGTCACCAATAAGCATATATTGCTTAGAAGCAATCTGGTCCCTACCTACAAAGTTAGTACCAGATGCTGAAAACCAGATGAAAAGAAAGAAAACAATTTCAGGAGGTTCCCAGGCATAGGTTCAGTGCTCAAACATGTGCGTTTTGATGCGAGACAGTTTGCTTTTTCCGTAGACCATTTCTAGGCTTAACAAGGTCTGTGCCTAGAAATGAGCACAGATAGTATGAGCCCAAATGAGATAGTATGTATTACTGGTGAAATTCTAAGAGGAGTATTATATTATTAACAAAAGAAGATGATTTGATGGGGTGGAGGGTGTGGAGACAGGGATTCTGGCAGGTCAACCTGCTTAAAAGCATAGAGCTGGGGGATAAGCTTGGTGTGTGCGTACTAATTTCCTTTCCTCAATTGGAGGTTCATGCTGAGAAGTTTTGAGGTGCAAGGTTAATGGGTAGTGAGAGATGAATTTGAGAGCCACTGGTGGCCTTTGAACAGGGAGTCATTACAGAATTTTAAAAAACCTCGAAGTTGTAGGAGCTATTTGAGCTGACTAGATCCAACCTCCTGGCATACCAATACCTCTGGCAAGTGGTCATTTACTTTATGCTCGAGTGAACACATTAGTGGGGAATCACAGTGTAATATGCAAACTATTTCACTGTGGAATGGCTTTAACTGCTAAAAATTACTTCATCATATCAAGATTAACTTTTTTTTCAAGTTTCACCTTCTGATTCCATGTGGATCGTCATGGTTTTGTTCTCTGGAAACACAAAATAAAACTAATCCCTTTTTCACTTGATAGTCCTTCAAGTTATTTAAAATAACTATTATATCACCTTTAAATCTTTTCCTTAAGGGGTACACATCTTCAGGCTTCAATCTGACAAATGTATTTTAAGAAGATTAAACTGGCAAACATTTAGGATGGATTGGAGCAGGAGGAAAAAAAACTAAAATTGGGGAGACTAATTGGAATGGTATTGTAATAATGATGGTTAGAAAGCACTAGAAAGAAAATGAAGAATAAAATGAAGTTTTGGATGGAAGAATTATAGTACTGGATGACAAATGGCTATAGGGGATGAAGGAGAGATGTGATCCAAAAGTATCTCAAGGAATTCTGGCCTGGGACACTGGAAGAATAATTATTATAGCCAACAGGTTTCAGGGGTTAGGTTTGGTGTCTTTCTACTTTAATGGGAGGTGTTGTGGTGCAATGGTTAAGAGCATGAGCTCTAACAGCAGGATGAGTAGCAGGTTCCAGTTCTGGATTCATACATACGTTATATGACATCGGGCAAATTACTTGGCAATCTGTATCTTGATTTCATCACCTATAAAATGTAAATCTTATAATATATATAAAGATTATAGATTGGCAGAGAAGAAGCCCTAAATAGCAATAAGTTGTTAATACTTGTTTTAATTGGAGATGGGTGAAGTCCAAGTCAAGAACTTTATTTATTTATTATTTTTATTATTTTTATTTATTCATTTGAGAGAGAGAGTGAGCACAAGCGGGGCAGGGGGATGGTGGTGGCAGAGGGAGAGAGAGCAGCAGACTTGCCATTGAGCAGGAAGCCCTACACAGGGCTTGTTGCAGGACCTGGGGATCATGACCTCAGCCCAAGGCAAACACTTAACCAACTGAGCCACCCAGGCGCCCCAAGTCAAGAACTTTAAAACAAACTCTCTGGGGAGGGAACAATCAGGACCTGTACTCAGGTCATCATGTTAGGGTAGGAATAGACACCACTGACTGAAATGAGATTAGAATACACAAAAGAGTGGAGTTGCTCCCAGGTCAGAAGCACGGGAGGTCAGACTATGGAAATATAGGCAACTTGCCATTTTTTCAAGACACATGGCAGAAACAGGGCAGGTTTGGAAAAGCACTTCTCCAGCCCAGGCAAGTAGGCCCTACATTTTAAATACTTGTTTCCCTGTGCACTGTTTTTCTTCACCTAACCCTGGCTCATGGGCTAATCCTTATATATACAGATTACCTATTTCTCCAGGGTGAGGAGGCTAAGAAGGTCACCTAGTTGAGGATGTCAAACTCCAGGCAATGGGCAAACATGCAAGTAGAGGTGTTTTATGAGCAGTCAGAACTCAGCTGGAGATGTAGCTGGTGGCAAATAAAGGTCTGTTTATAGGTGTTGGTGGATGCTTAGGAATGGTTGAGCTCACTATGTATTAATGTGTTCAGATATTGACATCTCCCAGGGAGTCTCTCTCTTTTGGTGTCTGCCCATCCTGAAAGAATCTTTTCCCATCCTTCGAAATTGTAAGATGATTGATTTATAACCAAAGTTGATAAAGTGCATGCAAGTTTTGACAGAGCAATACAGATGATTTTAATCAGGGGCAAGTCAATTACCTTTCTGAGCTTGTTTCTTCATTTGTAAAATGAGAATTAATAATAACACCTACTTTGTACAGTTGTTGCAAGAATCACATTAGATGGCATTTATACAGCTTCCTTGCAAAGCACTTGGCACTTGAAGGTCACCAAATAAATATTAGTTGAAGTGGATGATGCCTATCATCAGTTATTTATTGAAACCCATCCTGTGAAAATATATGTGGAGAAATCTATGGCAGAGAAGCTATTTGCTGGTCTAATTTACTTATTTTTTTAACATGATTTTTATTTAGTTCATCTAATTCTCACCTGAAAGTTTCTGGAAACCAGACAAATGTCACCAGCATTTTTTTAACTGCCCTTGGCTCCAAATGCTTGGCCAGAAAAATCATTCCATATGTTTATTCACCTTGAGAAGCTGAGTTTGCTGTATCCAGTTTCCCTGTTTACTCTTCCCGTGCTAATGTTGCTGAGCATGTACAAATATCATTCTTTATCATTCCAAGTAGGTCTTGGGCTTAATTATGGATTATGAGAAATGAGCTGAACGAGCACTTTGGAGCCTGGTGAGACCGATTTGTTCAGAATGGTTAAAGGCATTTCATTCCTTTGGAAGAAAAAATAAGCCTGGTGCAGCTCACTTGTGATTCATGAAGGATGAAGTGTGGCTGAAGTCAAATGATGGGTCCCAGACCTCACTCACTCAAATTGATTCATTAGGACCTGTGTCAACTTCCCCCAAGAGGCACACATGCACTCAGATGCTCAGCGGATTGAGAGGACATATGTGACCTCCCAGGAGGAGAAGTCAGCATGGAGCACTCTCCTCCAAGTCAGCTGAGGAGCGATGAAGTTGTGTGAGTTGATTAGCATCCATTTCCTGGCTTCGTCTTTCTGTGCACCCCAGAGGTGGTGCTTGTTAGGAGGATCTCTGCCCTACAGGGGGATTAGGGCAGTGTGGGAAAGTTGCACTTTGCAGATAATTAAAAATGAACTGGCTTAAGTTAGTATCGAGTCTCCTTCCTGAATGGAGGAACTGAGGAAAGCCAGGAAGATAGGGAAAATATGCAAGCATTTAAAGAAAACCAAATTTATGAATTAATTATAAGAATGCCAAATTTATAAAATAAGAGGTTACACATTCCAATGGGACAAATGGTACTTCTAATTAGAGCAAGTAAAAGTTCAAATTCACTCATTCATTTATTCAGTCTTTCATGCATCAAATATTCCTTGAGTTCTTTTCTGTACTAAGTTCTGTGCTAGCCACAGAGGATTAAATGATGAACAAGACACAGACTTTACCAGGCTTCAAAAGGCTCAGAGTCTAGTGTGAGAGACAGACTGGTGGACAAAGGATTGCAACACAGAGTGAAGGATGCTGTGACAGAGGGGAGCACAGTGGCATGGAGTGCTGGAGAGCAGAGGGTAAAAGTTCAGTCATTTCGAGGAAGAGTCATGAGAAAGCCAGCTGAAGAAGGGCCACGAAGGACTTTCAGGTGCAAAAGCAGGCTGTGAAAGGGCTCAGGGTGTAATGGGGAAGCTGCCAGAGAGGGCGCTGGAGGAGGCAGAGGCTAGTGGCTTCGTTTGAAGTTTTCCTTGTTAAAAGTCTTTGGCCAAAGATGGTTTTCAGTTATGGCGCAAGCGTCCCTCAGAATTTTCTCCAAATAGCTAAACCAAGCACAAGGTTTACAAGAACCCTGAGACTTCTGTTATCATCAACGATGAGTCCAGATAATCTAAAATCCCAAAGGCCTTTCTGTCTCAGTAATACATGTTTTACTAGATCAGAATCAATACTTCATCTCCCTCTTTTATTTCCATGCAGTCATCAGCAACCTTGCTCCTCAACAATGATGCCTGGGGGATGATACAAAAGCCTGATGAAACCAGGGATGATCAATAATCCTTGCTAAACCAAAGGATAGCCTTGGTTAAAAACTAATGCTGATGCTTTGTACCTGCTTTTGGCTCTAGCTTCTGAGACATGTGGCCACATAAACAATATAGCATAAATAGAAACAGTAATCAAAACCAAGGTACAGAGTAAGGTTGCTTCCTGCTTCACTGCAGTCCACAGTATTGCTGCAGTGTCTGGGACATGCTTTAGAGCAATCATGAAAAATGTCAGGTCCACAGACACTGGGGATCAGCTTAGGAAAATAGTATATATCAAAGGATAAAATCCAAAATTGACATAAAAAGGACATTGGCAGATAGGCATATGGATAACTCTGCTACAGGCACATAGAGATAATTGAGATACTTAACTGCTTTGTTGATCATTCCAGGAATATCTGAGATTGTGTCTGTAGTTAGCCCTGTTAGAAAAGTCACAAACTTGAGAATGGTATGCTGTGGCTTAGGTGAGTCAAAGAGGCCAAAAAAAGATAGTTATGATTCCTTAAAATGTGAGGTTTGTGAATCCTCAGGCTATAAAAATTTCCAAAATGTTTTTGTGCATTGATTTTCACTTTTGCTTTAGATCTACACTACTCAAAATTCACCAGCTTTGACGTATTTAGTGTAAAACGTCATGAGGTTTGCTACTTAATTTAAATGGTTCAATTTAAATATATACAGCTGAGCCTCATTATGCATGGATTCTTTCCTTGAAAATTTGCCTACTCATTAATTTATTTGTAACCCTAAGACCAGTACTCACCATGCTTTTATGGTCATTGCAGACATATGCCAACTGATGAAAAATTTGTATCTCCTGAAATGCATGTGCCCAGCTCAGGTCAACAAGGCATCTCTCTGCCTTCTTGTTTCAGCTCTCATATTTTACGTAAGTGTCGTTTTTGTCATCTGTTTTATGCCACATTTTTTATATATTTTTTGCTTTTTGTTGGTCCTCTTTAAAATGGCCCCCAAGCATAATACTAAAGTGCTGGCTCGTGTTCCTGAACGCAAGAAGGCTGTGATGTGCCTTATGGAGAAAATACCTATGTTAGATAAACTTCCTTCTGGCATGAGTTATAGATCCACTGGCTCTGAGTTCACTGTTATTGAATTTACAATAATATCAAATAAGGTGACTTTATTTATTTTTAAAAAATTTTTTTATTAACATATAATGTATTATTTGTTTCAGGGGTACAGGTCTGTGATTCATCAGTCTTATACAATGCACAACACTCACCATAGTACCTACCCTCCCCAATGTCCATCACTCAGCCACCCCATTCCTCCCAGCCCCCTCCACCCCAACAACCCTCAGTTTGTTTCCTGAGATTAAGAGTCTCTTATGGTATTAGGTGACTTTAAACAGAAATACAAATGAAACAAGGTTATATATTGATTGGTTGATGAAAATATTATGACCAGAGGCTCAAAGGAACCTAATCTTGTATTTTCCCTTAGAGCAATGGCTCAGTTTTCACTAATTTAGTGTTTGCAGTGACTTTATAGAACACATTTATATCAAGTATCATGAGTTGACTGTACATGCACAAAAAATATGTTTGTATACATATATATACACATGCACACACATACACATGTATACAAACATACTCATATGCAAATACTTAAAGCCAAAGCCCAGTGAGCACAAAAGTAATGTTAGCAACTAGTGGCTCCAGATACTGGATATGTGAGTGTTCATTGTACTATACTTACAAAAAAATTATTTTGATTTAGTTTGGAAAACTTTAAAAAAATGTTGAGGACAAAAGATGTCATTTTGAGAGATTTTATGGTGGATGTAAACTTTTGGAGATAAAGAATTTCACAGGTTCTCAGAAGTACAGGAATGGAGGTCTTGTGAGATCTCAGTGATGAGCTGTCTTAGTGATCTGGACCCACCACTACCTTTACCTCTGTAATTTTAGGCAGGTCAGCTGCCTCTCTGGGCTTTGACTTTCTCAAAGATGAGAGATTAAATTGCTTCTGGAATCTCCTCAAGCTCCACTATTCTATTATTTTAAGTGAGCCCCAGACAGGTTAAAATACCCGTATAATTTAGATATTTAGTAAAGAGTTAGTCATAGGATCCAGTGTGCTGCTAATTACGTGATGCTAAAGTATGGGGTTAAAAACAAAGTGCCTGTTAAAATGAAAGAATAGTAATGCAATTGGCAAATACTCAGGGAATGGAATTCCCCTGTACAAAGTTGGGCATATTAAAGAAACAAAAACCTTCAAATAATATGGGAAGAATCTAGTGACAAGATTACCTTGTCTTTGGGGTGCCTGGGTGGCTCGATGGGTTAAGCGTTTGCCTTCGGCTCGGGTCATGATCCCAGGGTCCTGGGATGGAGTTCTGCATCGGGCTCCTTGCTCGGCAGGGAGTCTGCTTCTCCCTCTCTCTCTGCCCCCGCCCCCCGCTTGTGCTCTCTCTCTCTGTCAAAAACAAATAAAATCTTTAAAGAAAAAAGATCACCGTGTCACTGGAATAGTTTCTATTTATTTCCATTTCTGGTTAAGTCAAAAAGGACTTACCATATTATTCATTTGGAAAAAAATTGTTTTGTATCCATGGCCTTTTCTTTAAGTATCTTGAAGGCACCATTGTATGATAGAAAGAACACAGGATATGGAATATGTGAAACCTAATTCAAATTCTGGTTTCTCCGACTTCCTATTTCTGTGATCTTGGCGGAATTATGTGTCTTCTTTGAGGCCCAGTTTCTTTCTCTGTAAAAATGCTGATAATGTTTTCCCTGCAAGGAGTTTATATGAGATAATTTTATAAAAATGGCAACAAGAGGTATTCAAAACTGTTTGTCTTTTTCAGCCTATAATTAACCATATTTTTTTCTAGAAAGACTTATAGTGGGGGTACCTGTGTGGCTTAGTCAGTGGAGCATCCGACTCTTGGTTATGGCTCAGGTTATGATCTCAGGGTCCTGAGATCAAGCCTGGTGTTGGGCTCTGTGCTCAGTGGGGAGTCTGCCTGAAGATTCTCTCCCTCAGCCCCTTCCCCCACTCACTGTCTCTCGCTCACGTTTTCTCTCTCTCTAAAATAAATAAGTAAATCTTAAAAAAAAAAAAAGAGCACAGTCTTTGGAGCCAGACTACCTGAGTCCAAATCCTTGCTCTGCTGTTTATCAACTGGCTGCTTAGAGCACACACAAAGAAGTTCTTCTTTGTGCCTCATTTTCTTTGTCTGTAAACTAGGGATAATAATAATAGTACTTACCTCATAGAGTTGCTGCATGCATTGAATTGTTAGTAATTATACAGTATTTAGAACAGTCGGAGGCATCTTAGTGTTTGTTTTTATTACTTCTGAGAATGGTAAGAAATCCTATCTATGCTGATAAAGGAAGCGAAATATTAGAGTAATAAAGAGTCCCGAATTGCATAAGGCTATACATGAAGCTAGCAGTCAAGGTAGACTTGATTTTGTACTTTTGGACTGATAGGAGGAAGGAATAATCTTCAGTCACTGATTGCTTAATTGAATTTTACTGTACTGTAGTGTAAAGTGTTGTATTTTAAGACCTTTATCCTTAATTTCAGCTCTTGGAACGTATCCTTAGTTCTTCCTTAGTACATCTTCTCCTGGTAGAGTTGCTGAAGTGTGTACTTTTAAAAATAATAATGGCTGCTTTTGTTGAGCAGTTCCTAGGTGTGAGGTCTGAGATTTAACTCTACTTATTAGTCTGTTTTAATGGATGCTGAGAAAACACACAAGGCTGCTGGATAAGAGACTTTTTATTTTTATTAATTTTTAATTAATTAATTAATTTTACTTTTTATTTTTATTAATTTTAATTTAGTTTAATTTATTTAATTTAATTTTTATTATTAACTTTTTATTACTCGTGCCACAGCAAGCATCATGAGCATCAGCAGGTGGGGCAGTTCACCTTGCCCTCCCTGTGTCCCTCAAATCCCACTAGGGCATGGTGATAAGGGCCCACATGGATGCTGTAACCATATTCAGATTTCATTGCAACTAAGGACCACCAAATTTGGGGAACTCACCATTTTGTAACTAAAAGTAAACAGCGTGCTCTTAATCCCAGAGGGAGACATTTTTTCATCCTTCATGGTTGCTCACTGCAAAACAACTCTGAGAAATGCTTGAGTAAAGAGCATTCAGATTTTGTCTTCTTAGTACACCCAGCTCATGGCAGATTGCCTCTCCCAACATTGGGCTCTAGGACCAATGCCAAACACCTTAATTGGGGCATTTTTTACTGGTAGATCACTCTATAGCTAATATTCTATGTACATTTTACTCCCTATGGCTTCTTAAGGTTTCATGGAGAATTTAGGATGGCTTCCTCTGGGCAGTATTACAAATTGGGTACATTTTGTTTGTGCGCCCCATATTCCTATGGAAATCACTTTTCCCTAAGCAATCTCCCACATTCAGGGCATACACTGTTAATGGTTCTAACCTGATCTTTAACTGCCTTCTTGGTTTACCCCCATGCCATGTTCTAGCCCACTGCTTTCTGCCTCTTTGCTCTGAAACAAGACTTACCTATTCTGCAGCCAATCTCTTAGAGTCCTTCTGTCTTATAAGACTGAGACATAAAATTGGCAATAAAATATGCTAATAGAAGGGTGTAGATGGATGACTCACCAGAGAAAATAAAATTTTATTTTAAGAGAGACCTTTTGAAGACAAGCTGCTTTAACCTAAAGAATAACCTGAATGGTGGGAATTTGGGATTTCAAGAATATATACACAGCTCTGTATGCTTCCTTTGTATATGGTCAACCCTGGGTCTGAGGGATAAATTTAGCTTCGATTTTATATGAAGCATTGATTTTGTGTTCTCTGAACAGGAAAAAGAATATTTCGAGGTGTGGATTTAAATGCCATTTTCTTTTCACTCTCTATTGTCCACAGGTTTATGAGACCTAGTTTTTGATCTTAGTGAAAGCTAAGAGCAGTCACGACTAACTCTTTACAAGTCTGTATAATATCAGGAGTTGCTCTCCTACTAATAAGCAAACCGTTACCAAAGCCGTACCTTTTAATGGAGGTGCTACCGAGGGACTTCCCATTAGAACATGGAAAATGGAGCTGTACTTAGGCTGCAAAGCAGCCATTCCGTGACCTAACGCTTCTATTGGCACCTGCATTTTGGGTCTGTAATGTTTTCCTAACTGTGCTTTCAAGGCCCAAGTGATTTAAAAAGAAATGACTGCGTTCATAAAAACGGGAAACTGTAAACCAGCATAAATGCCAGTTTTTATGTTGATATTTACATTTATCCCACAGAGAGACTGAATTGTTTAGTAATATGATTCAATATTTGGGGTCAAATATTTTGGTAACATTAACAGATCAATAAATTAGACACATTCTATCTCAAATGACCAGAAAGAGCTCAGTTTCCCAACGTGAGGCAAACTTAAATTTTTAGCAGGGAACGTTCCCTGCAGAATTGTTAATTGCACTGATGCTGTAATAGTATTACATTTTAACTACAACTGTGTTAGATTTTCAAGCATCTCAGAGGTTATAAACTAGTCATTAAAATTCATTCCTGTTGGCAATTTGGTCTGCAGAGCCTTTACCCGGAAAAGCACACATCTAATATTTATGTGATTTCCATTTTAACACAACTATTTGAATTACTTGCAATACTGTAGCCTTTGTAATGTGCTCCCTTTCTTATCCCTCTCACATGAGCCCTTACTGTATTAACCTGTTAAGGATAAGATTCCCTACATTAGAGAACTGGTTTGCCCCCTATGATTTCTCCTAGCTAGGGCCCAAGTGATGAAGGCATGTTGCCCAGCATGATAGTGGAGATACCATTTTTACACTGTTCATGAGAAGAAAACATGTAGGGGAAGATATAAGCTGTGTGTACTTCCTTAAAAATGAATCATGGAACACTACATCAGAAACTAATGATGTACTGTATGGCGACTAACATGACATAATAAAATTAAAAAAAATAGAATGACCATAAAAAAAATGAATGTCATATAGGAAAAAAAAAAAGAAATCTCATACTATTTATTCCCAGCTCTCTAAAATGTAATAGATCAGGCATCCACCAGGGAGCTGGCTTAAAGAAAGTCAGCTTGCCTTCCCAAGACATTGATTTGTCTCTCTCTCTCTCGGTCCATCTTAGTTTTCTGTCCTCGAGCGTGACTTCTTGTTTCTACCTCTCTAATAGTTTTATCCTCACTTGTTTCCCCTTGGAGTGGATGCAGCTAACAGCAGGACCCATACATGTGTGCTTCCCCCCCTTCTTCCTAAGCATCTCACTCAGTACCTAGCAGTTAGCAGATGTATCATAATGTGTTGTGTGTTAAATTTAAGGATTTAGCTCTAGGCAGGCCTTGACACTTTAATTCCGGTCTATTTGATTAAGTTGGACCCAGCGGAAATAAATATTTATGGATTACCTATTGGGTAAAGAAACTTAAGTATCATAAAAGCTGGGAAAATGTGATGTGGCCTCATATCAAATTACGAATAGTAGGGTGGGAAATAAGAAAATTAAGAGAAATAAGATGTGCCACTTAAAAGTTATAAGCAAAACTAATGAATTTAAAAGGATCACACCCAACTTATATGACATGGGATATATTCATGGAAGATATGATTTATGACTTCTAAAACGAGATGGGATACAGGAGAAATCACTTGGACTAGTTTTGGATAAAAGGTTTTTGATCAGGAGAGTGATGTGATGACATGTTAGGAAGGCATGTTATGTTAGGGATGACATGTTAAGGATGGTGTGTTAATCTGAACATCGTGTAGGGATAGACTTGAGGAACGATGAATTAGAATGCAACGTGGCTAGAAGAGAGGGGAGAGATTAGGAAGCCCTGGTTATAGTTTAAGTGCAGATAGAAGATGGTGTCCTAAACTTAATGTTGGCAATTGGGATGCTTAGAATGGAATGATTTCTGAAGATACTGTGGAAGCAGAATTAGCAGGACTTGACAAGGAGGGGAGTTGAACCTGCCTCTGATTTTGAGCCTGCATGACATAGAAAAAAGTCAGTGACATTAACAGGGATAGGAAAGTCAGGATGATGAATGCCATAGGGAGGTAAAGAGGAGAAAGACAGTGACATTGGATGTCAGTGTTTCTAGGTGTTTTGGACACTGAAATCTCTTGGGTCTGGTAAGTAGGGAGCTGTAATAAATTAGGGTAGTTGTGGCTAACGAAGATGCCATTAGTCTGATAGACAAGGAATCCTGTTAGTTGCCAGCCCTGTGACCTAGGGCAGGTTATCATACGACTGCCTCTGATTTTCATTTTCCTTGCCAGTATAAGAGAGAACTGGCTTCATAAAAGAGAGTTTAACAGGTGGATGCAAACCAGCAACCATGGCAGGTAGGGAGTGATTTGGAACCTGTTGAGAGATTTCTCGTGGGCCAAGGGAATTTGCCCTGGATTCTCTGCTCACTTCAGATCAGTACTATTATGTCACTCTGGTCCCTCCCCAAACTTGGAGATTTATGATCACAGTGATCATCAAGGCTGCCCAAGCTGAAGCTCACAGATGCCACCAGGAACTTCGCTTATGAGTCATGAGTACACAGTACATGTGATGAAAAGGAGGCTCCATCAGATGCATGCTGTCAGCTTTCCAAAAGCCTACTTCCATTAAAAAAAGGTATAAGTGACTCCATCCCTTTTTATGCCCGTTCCACCTTCTGATAAAAAAAATACAAAACACCCTTATAATTTTAATGGAGAAGATGAGAGAAACCACAGATTATTTTCTCTGGTTTTGTGAGAAGTTCCTCAGTGTGGCAGTTGAGTCTTCAATTCCTCTTATGAGCACCTACATCATAACCTAACAACATTTGATGAGGTAGAGTTAGGTTGCCAACATTCAGTTAGCCTCAAAATACAGACATGAAATGGTAAAAATGTTGCTTAGCTGATTCACCTGCATCTGATGAAAATATTTGACTTTCTGCTTGGAATATTTCTTATATAGTTAGATATGTATAAGTTTGGTATTTGCAGCTGGGACTATTTCCCCGCTGGTTTTCAGTTCATTTTGTTTCTCATTAACCTTTATAAATATTCTAGTCAGAAATACCCTTTTATTTAGGATACAGTGCTTTCTTAGCCAAAGAATGAAACGATGCTTTAATGTTGCTGTTATTTTTCTCTATCACCGGTCCTGAGAGAACCACAGAGAAAAAACATGCTTGGAAAAGGAGTTTGGGGTCATGAATACCTGGAATTCCAGCTCTGTGATTTACTTCCTGTGTGACCAAAGGCAAATTATTATCCAGCCTTCCTTGGGTTTAGTTTCTCCATTGGTATGATGGCAGTGTTTGATAGTATTGTGGGATTATCAAGCGAGATAATGGTGACATTTGTCTTAAAATCTTTAAACTCAGGCATTCTAGAGTTATGTTCCATGGATCCAAATCCTGTTTATATCCTGGTCAAGATATTTTACTTCTCTAAATACCTTTCCTCATCTGTAATATAAGAATTATAATGGCATCTACCTTATAAGCTTCTTGTGATGATAAATGAGCAAACCTGTGAAAAACAGAATGACTGGATAATAATAAATGTGCGGTAAATATTAGCTATTTCAATGACTACATAGCAGGTGCTCAGTAAATGGAAACTTCTTTCATTTTCCTCCTCCATGTAGGCCCTTGTATAACCTTTCAGGGTTTCCCTTCCATATGTTAAACAAAACAATTCTTAGAATATTGGAGAAAACAGTCCTTATACCTGTGCTGCTCACTTACAAAACAGAGGACCATTTGTTGAATTAGCCAGTTTCATCCTTTGAACATGAAGCTTGCTTGGGAACACCAAGCTGAAGGAAAGTTTCCTTTCTTTAGAGCAGTTACAAATGGTGTAGTCTTCTAGTTAATGAAATTACAAGCTACCCTGCCTATTCCCTATCTATTGTTCCAGCTTCAGACACATTTTAAAAAACCCTCTGGGTGCTATCTTTCTTCTAGTTATCCTTTGCCTTACTTCTCTCTTATGAGGAAATTTCTCAGGCTCCTTAAGGCACTGATTTCTCTTTTGACAACTTTGAAACTTGTAGGTTTCTCTAGGCCAGATTTTCACTGGGTTAAAAAGCACTTTGGCTGGTAATAGCAGCAGAATTTCAAGTCAAAATAAATAAATAAATAAATAACCAGTTCTTGAGTTTCTTAAGATCTCCCTATACAAGATATGATATTGATTAGGTAGGAAATAATGAAATGATCTATAATTTTCCAGAATTCAGATCATAGAGTAATGATCAGAGGCCATAGCACAGCTCAGGAAGAGCTATTCTACATTTATCTATTCATTTGCTCAGTCTCTCACTGTACAGTTAGTGAATGCCTAATGTAGGCAGGTTATTATTAGAGCAGTAATAATATAGCAGCAACAGTAATTGTTATGGGCTGAATTATGTTCCCCCCAAATTCATACGTTGAAGCCTTAACCCTCAGTGCTTCAGAATGTGACTGTATTTGGAAATGTAGCCTTTAAAGAGATAATTAAATTAAAATGAGGCTGTTAGCATGGGCCTTAATCCAATCTGATGGGTGTCCTTATAACAAGAGATGAATTGGACACGAAGAGAGACACCAGGGGTACACAGGCACAGAGGAAAGACCATGTGAGGACACGGTGAGAGGGTGACCATTGGCAAGCCAAGGAGAGAGGCCTCAGGAAAAACTGTGCTTGCAGACCTCGAACCTGGATTTCTAGGTTCCAAAACGATGATAAATTTCTGTTATTTAGGCCACCTAGTCTGTGGTATTTTATTATAGCAGCCCAAGCAAACTAGTGCCATAATATTTTATATTTATATTATATTTATACTTCTAGAAATTTCTGTTGTTTTCACATACATACTGTAGCACACTGGCCAAACACATTGGCTCTGAAGCCAAGCCTCCTGTGTTTTAATCTACCACCTATGTGACCTTAGGCAAGTTACCTAACCTCCTTATTGAGGTTTCTTCATCTATAGAATGATTACAGTATCTACGCCACAGGATTGATATCTAGATTAAATGAGTTAATGTTTGCAAATCACTTTAACGGTGCTTGGCACACAGTAAGCTTAAAAACGTATTCCTTAAATTAATAAAGTAAAATGTATGCCATAGTTCATTTTATTCCTCTTAAATCTTATGAGCTGAAGGGAGAGAAGGAAAGGGATAAAATTTATTGAGACAGTGTGATGACGATTTCACTCACGTTTGCACATGTGAGATTAAATTACTGGCTATGTTTACATACTGCGAAGACATTGGGACATTGGGACATTTGCATACTGCTAAGGCATTGGCTTGGGACATTCTTCCATTTTGAATCTAAATCTGTTTTCCTTTCTTCTATTCAGTATTGCACCTGTGTACCAGGAACAGTGGTGGTATCCAAATAAAATGAAAAGGATAGTCATCAAACTGGGTATTGTATCAGTCAGGGTTCAGAACTAGTAGTGTACACACACACACACACACACAGACGACCTATCACTATTTGTATATAGACATATACTGAATCTATCTTTCTATCCAGCTATCTATCGAATTCATATTATGTAATTAATTTGGGGGAAATTTGAAGTCCATAGGGCAGTCAGGAAGGAAAGATCATGAATAAACTGGAACTCCATGGACACAAGCTGGAGCTTGTTATCCACAGGTAGGAATGTCTGCTGCCTATTTCTCTCTCAGAAAGTAAAGCAGTCTCAAAAAGGACTTCCAACGGATGGAGGCCCACCAAGATAATCTAATTTAAAGTCAACTGACTAGAGACTTTAATTACATCAGTAAAACATTTTCACAGCGGACCTAGAGTCTGATTAAATAATCAGGAGAAGATGTATGTATGTATGTCACAAAAATGGCTGCTACTTTCCATTCTTTGACTCTCCTGAAAAAATATCTCTTGTAGGTCACCCTATCTGGAAACATACTAGAAGGGGGATTCTGGCAACATAGGTTAGCTTGGTCAACTCGACACACTGCAAAGCCATTGCTGTTAATTAAAGAAAAGAGACTGTAATTCACTCTGTGTAGAACAGTGACATATTTTAAAGAGAATTTCTTTTTAACTCTCACAAAATCCTTGAAATATTATGACCATTTTCTGATGGTTTAAATAACTAGCCTAAGTCACACATCAAGCCAGTGACTAAAATTAGAAGTCAGAGCTGACTCTGCACACTATTATATTTAAGGACAATAAAAAAATAACCTCAAACTACCTTAAGTTCTGAGGGAGCTTTAGGGTGGAAAAGAATTCGATGCTGGTTGGGCCATGTCAGCTGAGTTGTATTTTAGCAGATAAGAAACATGAATTAGCAGACTAGTATCTACAATTTTTAGCCCCTTTCATGGAGAACTGATTGTAGACTCTTAAGATTTTCTTTTGGGAATAGCTGTGCTTTTACAGGAAATTAGGAATTACTCTTTGCAGGTGTATATGTGTGTGTGTGCATGCACGTGTGTGACATACACTTCTTCATGAGTTAGGTATTACCTTTTCAGAGTTCTGTGACAGATCATCCGACACTTGATGTTATTTATGAAATAAAATCAAAATGTGCATATTTAAATATTTGTTGATGACTGGGCCACTTGGTAAGTAGACTTACTGCCATTATAATAATTTCTATTATTTTGTATTTTACTGTGTGCCAAGAACTCTATATAGAGCCTTCGTATACCATGCCTCAGTTAAGTCTCATAACAGCCCTCTGAAGTTTGCTGTATCCCCATCCGCATAATGAAGAAATAAAGGCTTATTAGGACCACTCAATAGTCTGCTCCAGGTTTACTGCCTGTAGAGTTCAAGTGTAAACCAGGTCCAACTAACTCTAAAGCCCAGATGCCTAGTAACTAATGAAGCAAAATCCCTGCACAATGTTTAAGTGATATTCAGTTTATTAAAGTTATAAAGTTGTCTTGCTCTTTCTAAAAACATGATGCAAGGATTTAAAAAGACAATTTTTATAAAATTACCATATTGATTTTAAGTCAATCAACTCAAGTAAAGTTTTACAAATGAATGATCCCTAATCTTTTGCAATATTCTTTCAAAGTCCCGAATAACTTATCTTCGTGAATTTTGCTTTTACTGTTTGGTGAGAATAGTTCTGAAGTCACAAAGCCAGCCACGTTCGAACTCTGCCACAGATTCTGGTCCCATTTTCTTTTTTTGTTTTAATTTCAAATGGTTATGTTTAATAGGAAGGAGCAAGGTATAGTACTTAACATACGTTGTTTGATTTCATTAAATTCTCAAGGTTTTGATTTATTTCTCACAATATTTCAATCAGGAAAGTATCATGATTTATGTTTTATTTCTTTTTTAAAGTTTTTATTTCTTTTTTATTTTAATTCCTGTATAGTTAACATACAGTGTTATAAAGGAGATGTGGTATATACAATGGCATATTATTCAGGCATAAAAAGAAATGAAATCTTGCCATTTGCAATGACATGGATGGAGGTAGAGAGTATAATGTTAAGTGAAATGAGGCAGTGAGAGAAAGACAAAATGCCATGTGATTTCACTCATATGTGGGATTTAAGAAACAACAAAAAAATTAGCAAAGGCAAAGAGAGAGAGAGAGAAACCAAGAAGCAGACTCTTAACTATAGACAACAAACTGATGGTTACCAGAGGGGAGGTGGGTGGGGAGACGAGTAAAATAGGTGATGGGGATTAAGGAGTGGACTTGTTGTGATGAACTCTGGTCCCATTTTCTGCTTATCACTTATGGTCAATTCTAATTCTATAAGAATCTCTTCCAATACCCATTTGTTGACACACAGAAAAATGATATGGGAGAATATTCCATAGGCATAACATCATTTGATTGCAAGTTCAAATGCCAGTTAACTTTGATAGTAACAATCTGAATTCCTCAGGACAGAATGTAGACTAGTGTCTACAAACACATTTTGTTTGAACACATTTGTTATATATACCTTGTTTTAGTTCTATAGTTAAAAAGTAATGATTTGTCAAATTCAGTATAATGCTACACTTTCATAATAATATATGAAAATACTAAGGGAGGCTGGCCTTCTTTGAGAAAATTAGGGCTGAACAATATGTATGTACTTAGGGAATTCCAGCATATCACATCTCAGTGATAAGCTATAATGACTATAATAAGCCATGGGAAATTCAGTCCAAATTTCAAAATGGGGTTCTAGTTAACAATAGAAGTTTAAAGGTTACTCTAATTAATGAATCTGCTTGCAGTATTTTAAGTGTATTCATTTAAGTTTAGTCATATATTATTAAGCATTTAAATCATTTTAAACATGCACTCAGAAACCACATCCGTTGTACTTAATAGCTGAAGACTATATTTTTACATGGAGAGTACAATTTATATCAGAACTGCCTGTTGTGGAGTTTACCATGAGTCCTTTGGATATTAATAGTTTGAACAGATAGTTCTAAAAACCTAATTCCCTTGGAGAAAAAGCATAATTTGGTTTTAGTGAGAATAAGGTAACTTTATGAAACACGAAAGAAAGAAAGAGAGGGAGGGAGAAAGGGAAAGAAAGAAAACTTAAGCATGTCAGCCAGTAAGGAATAATACTGATGGTGGACAATTCAGACCAGTTTCTAGACATATTTTCATAGAAAGGTGCTTTTTTTCTTTATCAGTATATGTTTCCATCCACACAAAGTAATGTAACTCAAAGGTCTCTCTCACAGTGTGTTTTTTCCCCCTTTTTAAGAAAAGGCATGTATTTAAATATTACCTCCTAAAGTAAGAAAGAATGAAAAGATAAACAGCACCACTCTCTCTGTAAGTAACCTTATTAACAAAATGGATGCACACTTTGGTGTAGTCACAAAGGAACACGTGCATGCACTCACGCACATGCACACACGAATCATGAGACTGTCCCTGTGTTTAGGCTCAGATGTTACTTTTCTATGAAGGGAATGCAGGTGAAGTGTTTATTACCTCTTCAAAAAGCCTTTACTCATGTAAACAAATTGACAGGAAAAGCCCAGAGCAGGCCCCCTGAATGAGATGGTTTTACTGTTAGCAATGAGGCATTAAACAATGTCTGTGCTACTTCTGGGAGAAGGGGAGACGGGGAGGAGGGGGAGGGGGGGGAGGAAGGAGGAAAGAAAAAGAAGGGACCCACACCTTCATTTAAATTACAGTCTATCTCTTAAAATAGAATGCGACCTAGTTCTCACATAAGTATCATGAAATTATCTGGGAATCTGGCTTTAATTATTGGGCTCAGATATAGCTGAACTGAGTGAAAGCACCTGCTTTTGTGAGCTGTTTATTACCTAAGTTGTGCTGCATTGGAGTAAGAGTGGTAGGAAAGGAAGGACCCAGCCAAGGATATCCATGTTGCCATAGTCCACTTTTCACTCTGATTATTCAAATGAAATGTGCAGGAAGGAGTATCAAGATGACCCTCGTGCCTATAATACACGATCCATTTATTATGCATAATATTCTCCATGAAGCAGTCACACCATTTGTAACGAGGAAAATGAAACAAAGCAGATGAGAAAATGTGTCTCTATTTGGGGCACCATTCTGGAATCTAGTTTCATGACAGTTCATTTACTTTTTAATCTTTTGTTTGCTTGTTCAATATTCACAGGAGGAAGGAGGGAAATAAAGCAAGCAGTAGGATTGGCTCTGTGAAAACCCATTTTCCCTTCTCGTCCACTTGCAATATGAGCTGCATCTCATTTTCAGTAGCACTAAAATACATTGAAGGTCTACTGTTGGCAAGGCAGCATGCCACCTAAGTGACATGTACAAAGGTGATTGACACATAAGTAGGCTCTGCAGAGAGCATTGGGTATGAAATCAAGGCCCGGATTTGAGTTCCAGGTTCTATAACTAGCTTCATGACTACTTGATGTGTCATGAGACTTCCTTGATTTCCTTGAGCCTCAATTTCCTCCTCCATAAAACATAGTTGTAAAAATGGTTGACATTTACATCATCTCTGACATTGTCATAATTTCATATAGAATATTAAGTGTCCTGAAAACAAATCTATGTAAAGAGATTTTATAAACTTAAAAGGGCTAGCTAAGGTTACTCATCATCACTGATATTTTATTTTTTTCTTCATTTATTTGAGTGAGAGAGAGAGCATGAGCGGAGGGAGGGTCAGAGGGAGAGGGAGAAGGAGGGTTCCTGCTGAGCAGGGAGCCCCACTTGGGGCTAGATGCCAGGACCCCGGGATCATGACCTGAGCCAAAGGCAAACGCCAAACTGACTGAGCCACCCGGTGTCCCGTCATCATTAGTATTTTAAAACCACATTTGTTTCCTCTCACGTGTTATTGATAAGTTGCTACTCTGTTAGTCAGTCCTGGCTGGACTTCTCAAGTCTGTAGACAAATGGTAGTGAGCTAGGAATGCAAAATGTAGAAATTATTCTTTCTGGAGGTCTCGCTCACCTGCTAGATAATTCTCTCTCTCACTTAGGATGATCTTACACTGCTTATGATGATTACCAGTTGGTGTTGCTTTTGGCCTAAATAATTTTAAAAAATGTGGTGCTTAAAAAGAACCCTCCTATTGGCAGCTGAATCTCAACTCATAAGTCTAGTCTAATTTAATGTATGGTATTGGAATAATGACTTCCTCAGATAACAGTCCCATAGTGACTATAGAGAGAGAAGGTTATTGGGTAACCCAGCACCTAATACAGACCATAAGAATTTTATGTTGGCTGTAGTAAGTATTTATTTTTTTCACAGTAGTTAATAAGCTAGTAAAAACCATAGGCAATCTTTTGAAACACTGAACACTCTGCCTAAAAGTTTAAAGTTCCTGGTATGTGAGACGCTTGTAGACCAATAGCTGGACTAAATAGCTGGACCAAGTATCTGTTCTGGCAGAGTTACTTTGGTCATTTAACAAAAATAGGGTGTTGCATGATTCAGGATAATGGTTAAGAAACTGGACTTTGGAAGCAGACAGATCTGGATTCAAGGCCAACTCAGGCACTTCATAGCGATGCAATTACTTTTAGCCTTAATTTGCTATAATAGTACTTTTAAGACTTCTTGGGAGGATAAAAATATAATAATGCATAAAAAAGGCATTGGCAAAATCAATCATCAATTCTACAATTGTATGTTGGTTACCTATTGCTGTATAACAAATTATCTCAAAATTTAATGGCTTAAAACAATAAACATTTAGATCAGGAATTCAGGAATAGCTTGCCTCGGTGGTTCTGGCTTGGGTCTCTAATGAGGTTGAAGTTATTATGTTGGCCAGGGTTTCAGGTGTCTGAAGACTTGACCGGGGCTAGAAAATCCAATTCCAAGATGGCTCACTCACACGGTTATTGGCATGAGACCTTAGTTCTTTGCTGCCTGTAGGCAGAAGGCCTCAGTTCTTTGCCACAAAGACCTCCCCATAGGGCTGCTTGAGTGTCCTCACAACATGGCAACTGGCTTCTTCCAGAGCAAGTGATCCAGCAGAGAACAAGATGTTAGCCACAACGTCTTTTATGACTTAGCTTTGAAAGTCACACTCCACCATTTCCATGATATCCTATGATGTACGAAAATCAGCCCCACTCAGTGTGGAGGAAAAGGTCTGCATAAGACTGCTATAGAATGCAGTGTTCATTGGGGGCCATCTTTGAGACAGGCTCCCGCATTTTGGAAAAGTGAGAACCTATCTTGTGTAGTGTATTTGGAATGTTTCTGAAGCAGACTGTCCCTTAACTCAAAATGCTGAAAGGTGTCTGAGGGCTAATGTGTGTGACAATGATAAAGACTCAAAGGAAAATGCAGGGGGAAACTATACTTCCTCAAAGTACTGATGGAGTTAGAATTTTATAATTCTTTCATTCTGAATTTAACACTTAGTTAAAAGTTTTTAGTTCTCTTTGGGTAGCTGAGGTCATGACCTAAATAATCAGGTTCCCCTGGCCTGAAAAGCAACAGTTCTTAAAAGATCCCAAAGGCTGATAATTTTTTAGAAACTCCTTTCAACCTGGAAAAAAAAAAGAGAATTACTACCTTTAAGCAAGTATCCTTATCAGTGGAGTCAGTTCACCCGTGCTCTCTTGATGCTGCATCGTACATGCTAGGATCTAAGGCTTGTCCACAAGTCTCTTTTACCTAGAGGTGTCCTAGGTATCTTCCTTATCAACTCTGCTGTAATTTTTCTCTCTTATAGTATTATAATGAGTCTTTATAGTATTTTATTTTGGATGATAGTGGATGACAAAGATTAGCAAGAGAGCCAAGGGTCTCAAGCAGTTCCACTGTGATAAGTATGGGAAATCAAATGTACTGTAAATGGTGTTTCTCTCCTGTTCATCAGTGCAGTAACTAAATGCCTATACTTTCATACATTCAGTTTTCTATGGATCAACAATGGCAGTAAGCCTGGAGGAGTGCAGAATGCAGACCTCAACTCACCATTTTTCAGGTTTGAGATCTTGAACAAATTACTAACCTCTTTGTACCTCATTTTTCTCATCTTTACAGTGTAAAGAATAATAGTATCTATCTCTTAGAGTTTTGTAAGGTTTAAATAAGTTAGCATAGGGAAAGCATTTAGAACAGTGCCTGGCCACAGGTAGCAACCTTTTCGACCTTAGCCGCAGCAACTTCTTCCTAGAAACATCGCCAAAGGCACGGGAAGCCCGGGCAAAAATGAACTCTTGGGATTTCATCAAGATAAAAAGCTTTTGCACAGCAAAAGAAACAGTCCACAAAACCAAAAGACAACCGACAGAATGGGAGAAAATATTTGCAAACGACATATCAGATAAAGGGCTAGTATCCAAAATCTATAAAGAACTTATCAAACTCAACACCCAAAGAACAAATAATCCAATCAAGAAATGGGCAGAAGACATGAACAGACATTT
>NW_027397138.1:4079350-4080217 GCF_003265705.2 Callorhinus ursinus
CCTAGAAACATCGCCAAAGGCACGGGAAGCCCGGGCAAAAATGAACTATTGGGATTTCATCAAGATAAAAAGCTTTTGCACAGCAAAAGAAACAGTCCACAAAACCAAAAGACAACCGACAGAATGGGAGAAAATATTTGCAAACGACATATCAGATAAAGGGCTAGTATCCAAAATCTATAAAGAACTTATCAAACTCAACACCCAAAGAACAAATAATCCAATCAAGAAATGGGCAGAAGACATGAACAGACATTTCTCCAAAGAAGACATCCAAATGGCCAACAGGCACATGAAAAAGTGCTCAACATCACTCGGCATCAGGGAAATCCAAATCAAAACCTCAATGAGATACCACCTCACACCAGTCAGAATGGCTAAAATTAACAAGTCAGGGAACGACAGATGTTGGCGGGGATGTGGAGAAAGAGGAACCCTCCTACACTGTTGGTGGGAATGCAAGCTGGTGCAACCCCTCTGGAAAACAGTATGGAGGTTCCTCAAACAGTTGAAATTAGAGCTACCGTTCGATCCAGCAATTGCACTACTGGGTATTTACCACAAAGATACAAATGTAGGGACCCGAAGGGGTACGTGTACCCCAATGTTTATAGCAGCAATGTCCACAATAGCCAAACTGTGGAAAGAGCCAAGATGCCCATCGACAGATGAATGGATAAAGAAGAAGTGGTATATATACACAATGGAATATTATGCAGCCATCAAAAGGAATGAGATCTTGCCATTTGCAACGACGTGGATGGAACTGGAAGGTGTTATGCTGAGTGAAATAAGTCAATCAGAGAAAGACATGTATCACATGACCTCACTGATATGAGGAATTCTTAATCTCAGGAAACAAACTGA